>NW_020229386.1:0-183952 GCF_003227725.1 Camponotus floridanus
AGACTGGTTTTGTTCGCGAGCAATCAATGACTGCTAGAGGACCGCAATGTAGAAACTTTGGAATGGTTAATAGCGCGGTGCTGTTATCACATCCGTAATAAGATTTGCGAAAACGAGAGTACATGTCGAATAGGACGGCGAATCTATTTTTTTCAAAATCTAAATTTAAATCATCGTAGGGATAAAATTCCGAGTTTAAATAGAGTTTAACGTTGGTCAATTTGCAGTCATCGAACAATGTAATATCTTGTGACGCTGAATTCTTTTTACCAGTTTGCAGTGCAAAGATCACGTATCACGGTTTCTCTAGCTGGGAGGCGGCTTTCACGGTCCACGAATGTTTGGTCGTGCTATGTAGCAGAGGAAATTCGTACAGATCCCAAGATCGGAAACTCATGTTCAAGTATCATCCGCTTTCCAACATTCGCAACATTGATAATTTATTAATCTCGTTCAATATTACATGAGGCCACTGTATCTTGAGTAATTCAATCTCAGCTTCTGACGACGGATGTCCGAATAGACAATTATTATCGTTGCGTGAACGTATCAAAATCAATTCGTGACGAGCGTTAATCACAACGCGTTTATAATCTTCGCAAAATCCCAGCAACATGTTGAGCGGCACGCAAAAGTTGAAATAATTTTTGTCACCGTTGTACGTCAAATCCTACGCAGCGTTCTTCAAGTTTATACTTTTCTGATGTGTTAAACAGACATAATTTTTAAGCGTCGAAGTTATTCCAACATTTCTGTTGCGATCAATCTCTACTCCGTCGAATTCATATCGAAGCTCATCTAACATGAATGCGACGCAATTGTTTCCTAATACAACTTTGATTTCATCATTCGCTTTACGCACATTAAACCTTCCCTCGATGTAAAGAAAGCTTTCGCACGGTAACGTGTACAAATCCTGATGTTGTATAGGTATTCGTATCTCGTCACTGTATCCAAGCGTCGTATTGGCGTACGGATTGTACGTATGAGTCTCAATCTTGACGATGCGATCATCAAAGACTGGTTCCCCTCCGATATTCAAAATATCAATCATTCTTTTCATACGATAAATCTCAATGATCTCAAATTCATGATTTAACGCGCTCAGCTTCTTTTTAACGGCTATCTTATTATTGTCACCCGATACCGCTCGCCTTACCGCAATAGTATTGTCTCTCGCGTGCTCCTTTCGTTCAGCACAAGCATACTACGTTTGTCGCCGCCGTATATGCAATCTTACGGTAATTTCCTCTCCTCGAAAATCGAGCAATCGACCTCTTTGATCCACAATACGTATCGTTAAATCCGCAATGCTCCGTACGACGATCGACAGATAAATGATCTGTGCCGGCGTTTCCGATATCTTATATCCTGGCGGTACGCTCGGTGAAAATTCATGTATCGTGCGTACGCGCATGCCGTTGCAGTACGCACCAGTAGTCACATTGCATTCTATACGAATAATATTTATGTTTATAATATTAACAGGTTCTTCCGATTCATACCACTTGCGAGGTTGCAATATACGATTTGACGAGAATCCAAGCAAGGATCCTACATTGTCGAGTTTAAAGTTTATTCTGTAGGCGCATTTGATTTCGCTCTTTAGCGTACTGTGATTGGCGCGGAGCACTATTGGATATTCCTCATCATAATCGTTTTCAACATCTCTGGAAAGGTGTTCATCTCACAAAATTGCGCATTTGAGATAGTCATTTATGGCATGCAATTCGTACGATCCTTCGGGAATCATAATTTCCTTGTCATCGTTGCCAAAATAAAATTTATTATTCGAAAAATTTATGTTCGGAATCGTATGATAAGTTTCAAAATCCGTTAATCCGAGCTCGTAATCAGCATCGGTCAAATCTATAGCGGGGAAATAGCTTACAGCGAGAACGCTGCTTCTGCCAGTCAACGTAAGTGTCAGTGACATGTCGAACGAATACTGAGTCATGACGATGGATTGTCAGGCTTTAAATTGATCGTTTGAAGAAATTTTAAACACAACTGTCCAAAGATACTCTGATAACTTTGATAAGATGTGTAATTGTATTCAATTTTCACTCGTTCGAAATATCGCACAAGTTCCTTGGGCGGTCGAAGATTTCCAAAACTGTCGAAATATACAACGATCACTCCTCTTTGCGTACGCTACTCAATCAGTACCGGGACCATCAACGTCATCCAAATTGACGATACCGCTCTCGTTTCGTCGAACACCGCTTATCGGTAAATTATTGCGCATGAAAACACCTCTAAAGAAAGGTATGCGCATACGTTTCGCAAATTGTTCCAATTGCACGTTAGTTGTCGCACCCGTAGGCATTTTTAATGTTTTTTCAACGTTTTTTTTTCTCTTAGACTTTGTTGAGAATCCCTGTCCACACTTGTACGGAGCGAGATAAAGTCCGTGACCTTCCATAGCGCGATTGTGACGCTGCATCTCTTCCAACTGACTTTGCGGCGCCTTACTATCGTTTACCGCCTTTGCGATTCCCGCCGCATCGCCGGCCGAAGAACCGACAACTCCCAACAACGGTAAAAGTGGTAAAATACCACCGCGTTTCACTACTGGAAATATTCGTTTTTTCCTCCTCTTTGTCGTCGATGGCTTTTTCATCCCCATGCCGAGTTTTGTCTTTGCCTTCATTGCCGCCCAAACAGACGTGCTCTTTCACCGAGAGTCGAATCCCTCGCGGTAATGCGTTCTCGCGCTCTTGCAGCTAGTATGCGATCCGCGATGTGACGTTGGTCGAGGTCGTTGCTTCGCGCGTAAGCACTGTCGTGTTCGCAACACGCTGCGTCCAACGGATTGATACCTCGATCGCCTCTAGCCAATCGTTTCTCTAATCGAGTTCCCGGCTCGCAAAACTGATAACCGGGAATATGTAATTCGATGGGAAGCGCGTTTATCACACGATTTAAGAGACCGCTGCCTCTTACGATTCTCGCTGACATTCGTAGCAATCTTTTATCAACGGTGGTGGACCGTCGATGTGTGTTCGTTGCCACGGCTGGTTGTAATGTCGCATGCACGAACGATATTGTCGAACCTCCGAATCAGCCTTTATATATTCTGGAAGCTTGTCCCACAATCGTTCCACGTAATCACCGAAATTTTGCAGTAAAAGAATCTTTGGGATATACTGCAGTTGTTCGGCGGTAAGCCGGAGAATGTCTCTCTCATCCGACAGAAGGAGAAACATTTTTGATACTGAGCGGTTTCGAGTCGAGACATTTCTATAAATAGGTCTCCCCCTCATGATCATTCGCAAAATTGATTCGAAAGAGAAAACATGCGGTTCGTGCGACAAGCGCGAGTATTCAAAGTATTAAATTTCGACTATAGATTAATATCCGAGAAAAAAGTACGCAAGCATGGAAACATGCTACCGACTACTATACGCGGTATCGTTTGCGGCCCTTCAAACTGTGGTAAGACAAACGTGTTGATTAGTTTGATAGAAAGTCCGCACGGTGTACGTTTCGAGAACATGTATACTCGAAATCGCTTCAACAGTCGAAATACAAATACTTGGAAAATTTACTAACACCTATAGACGAAATTGATTATTTTACATTCTTTAATAACAGCGACGTCATTCCACCGATCGAGGCGCTTCCGAATTCCATCTTTATTTTTGATGACGTGGCGTGCGACAATCAAGATACGATAAGAGAGTATTTTGCAATGGCTCGAGCGTTGACTGTTTCTATCTTTGTCAGACGTACGCCAAGATACCTAAGCATCTTATACGCGACAACGCGAACCTGCTGATCTTGTTTAAACAACGCGGCACAAACTTGAAACACGTGTACAACGATCACGTGAATACCGACATGTCTTACGATGATTTCCGTGCATTGTGTTAGAAATGTTGGCAACGCAAATATGGCTTCGTAGTCATTGATAAAGATAGTACGTTGATCAATGGACGATATAGAAGAGGATTTAATGATTTCGCGATACCGTAAAGCGATCAGTCGTCATCGACACATCGACCGAGCATCATGAACGGCGATCGTGAAAAGATTGCGACAGAGATTGCAAAAACGAGCGAATCGATTCGCAAAAAATATCGCGCTTTGAAAACTGGTAAAATGGAGGAAGATATCATATTGGAAAGGGAATTTAAACCGATTACCGAGCCTTTAAAACAGCTTGTCGAAAATACTGTGGAATCTGATGCGTCGAAAATCGAACCGTTTAGTTTGACGTTTGGAGAGAAGCACGAGGAAAAAATAAAAGAGCCAAAGCAAGGAATAAAGCGAGCACGGATAAATATGCCGATAAACGATTCACCGATATATTTGACACCGAATCGATCAAAACGAAGGAAGCAATTTTCTATATTTTCTACTGTTTCTACTCCGATAAAAGTACAACCGCGTCAAACAATACCATCCCACGTCCGTCGAAGAAATTTACGAGACCACACCCGATTCGTTTGTAACATCGGTCCGACACGAATTAGAAACGTCCGAAGGTCAGAAAACGTTCCGAGAGCATTTAGGTCCACTGGCGCAAAAATATATAGGAGATATTATGAGTGTTGATAAAAATAAGAGTATGGATTACGTCTACGGTGTTAAATTTACCAACGAAGGAATGATGCTCGGTGATAAATGTTTCGATGTGGACAAGGAAGATAATATAATTATCGATGGAATAAAATATAAGGGAACCGAAGGTATCTACGATTTGATTTTTAAAAAATTTCCCAATCATAAAAAATATACTTGAAACGATTTGTATAAATATCAAAGTATATTAAATATAACAAATGCGCATAAGCGCGATAACAAAGTTAATAATTCTATTAAATCTAATAAAGGGTACAAGTACAAATATATAATTGCGCCATTATTCCCCGATAGAAAGATGGGAAGAGGTATAGACGCGCCGCGCACCATGACGCTAAGCGACAACCTGATCGATTACGTGCATTGGAACGATCCCAACGAATTGGTGGATTGTTTGCGATTGCTGGACGCCTCGCGTCGAGCCGGCAACAGTGCTCCTGACAATGAAATCTTGTCAATTATCGAAGAACTTCGCGAGGCTGGCATTATTATAAATTAAACTATGCATCAGCGATACGTGTCATTCAGTCAATGTTCTTGATACCGAAATGTCGATTAATAAATGTGGATTATCGTTGGGACGTCGAACAATTTGTACTATGAATGGAATGGATTATTGAGAAATTACGTTCGCGATAACGCTCTCAGCCAAACTACTACCAGCTTTGACGCAAGGTTGCGCAAGATTCAACGTGTAGCACAACCAGGAGTTAATACCGACGCCGTCAACAAACGATACGTGGATAAACTTTTGAGAGATCAAAAGGAAAAAATTGAGCAAGAAATTATCGCGGTCGAAACAAACGTGCAGGCGCTGCGATTAATGATGGATGAGATAAAGAATGTGCTGAAATATGCAACATCTGACTCGGCATAGTAAGCGAGATATACGGATATACTAATATCGCATATTAATTATGCCTTGATCAAACGTGCGAGAGAACAAAAACACCTCCGAAAAGCGACTACTAGTCGAGGAATTACATGCTCCGGCGAGAAGAAATTTTCCACGAAGACGCGTCATTGTACGCGGATACGATGATCTGTGGCAGGCGGACGTGGTGGACATGCGTTCGTACTCTCGACTCGACAAGGGTTATAAAATACATACTCACGGTTATCGATGTGTTGAACAAGTATGCGTGGGCCGTACCGCTCAAGAGTAAGAGCGGGAACGAAATGTCCGAAACGATCGCAAAGATTATTGGATACGACAAAAGGTGTCCGAAAAATTTTCAAACCGACAGAGGAAAAGAATTTTACAACTCGAGTGTGCAGAAACTCATGAAAAAACACAACATTAATCATTATTCGACATATTCCGTTATGAAAGCCTCGATCGTGGAACGATTCAATCGTACTTTAAAAAACAATATGTGGAAAATGTTTACGTTGAATAGAAATTACAAATGGATCGACGAGCTATCTCGACTCGTTGCAGAGTACAATACGCTAAAACATCGCACCATCAGTATGAGACCTGTCGACGTTACTCCGGCGATCGCCGAAAAACTTTTAAATACGGTGTACAGCAACGTAAAAATTGTGGCCTCGGCAAAATTTAAAGTAGGCGATTCGGTACGCGTGAGCAAATACAAGACCATCTTTGAAAAAGGTTTCACACCAAATTGGACGACCGAAATTTTTAAGATTATCTAGGTGCAGAAAACTAATCTTGCGACATTCATACTCGAAGATTCGCGGAGAAATCCCGTTGCTGGAGGTTTCTATGAATACGAGTTACAACGCGTCGCCAATCCCGACGTATATCTTGTGGAAAAAAATTTTACAAAAAAAAGGGTGACGAGGTTTGCGTGAAATGGTTGGGAATGGATAAATCATACAACTCTTGGATTCATAAAAATAATGTATTGTAAACATTTATTGAAACATAAAATATGCGTATAAAATATATATATATTTATTAAAATATAAATATGTAAATATAAAAATATATAATATAAAATGTACAAAATATATATACAAATATATACAATATAAATATATACAATTAATAAACAAAATATACATTTATTTACAACGGTATCCGATAATGTCCCCATGGTAGCATATCGGTGGTATCGGGTACGATATATCGCTTATCATCGTACGGAATCAGAACAATTTTCGTCTCGCGAATCGTGTATACTTGGTATAATTTAGATTGCTTATACGACTGCTGACGCGTCATTTCAATCTTTTCGTTCAAGCACCGCGTGTAATCGTCGAACGTTATCGTTCTCGCGACAACATTACTCTTGACACCTTTGACTTTCTTCTCTTGCGCGAACGGTTTTTTGCATATATGACATTGAGTGGCGTTACGGAATTTCTCCCATTCCTCAAACGTTACATTTACCATGGGGACATTTGTTTTTAAAATATTTTTTACACGTAATGCCAAATTTTTGTTGTCTGCGGCGAACCATGCTATATAGTACAATCAACGCTACGACACGAATGATACGTTGATAACGATTCATCGAACGAACAATGTACATAGTAAGCTAAACTAAATACCCGATGGTGTTGATAAGCGTTTTTCCCTTCTTCCGTCTTGGCCAGGACACAGGTCGCCGTAGACCACGAATGGAAGTCGCTCCTTCCGATTAGGGTTGTTGAACGATAGCCACTTGTCCTTGTCGCTCGGTAATCGGACAGCGCAGTCGTTCAGCTTTCCGCAGTCGACCGTATGCGACTGCAACTTGGTGTCCAAACCAAAATAATGAAGGCATCTGTAAAGGAAAAAAAATTTAATTAAGATTTAAACAATTCATATTATAATTATATAAATTATAATCATTCAAATAATATAAAATTGACTTACCGATCGCATATATATCTTTGGCCATTGTGTTTGCTCAGTTGCGAGTTCACGAGCCTGGATAAATTCTTGATCCAAGCAAAATGTCCCACGCTGTTGTCGTCTTCAATGTACAGCAGATTCACATGCTTGTCCCGCTTCTGATCCGAAAGACGTATCGGGACAATGTTCTTGTCTTCGATGCCGTACACATTGATTGAAATGTCATTTGCATGTTCAAATTTCTTAATTTGATTCACAGTCACTGGAAACTCAATGTCCCGGAGATTCAGCACTGTCGCGTAATGCGGGTACGATGATTCCCGTTCCGCGTAACTTTCGGCGGGATACAGAGCGGCGACCACTGCCCACGCGAAACATGCATTGTCCTTTGATTGCACGTTAATCACCGCTCTCTTCATCATAATATCCCGCGGCAATTTAATGTGACATCCCGCGCGCATGGGATTGTACTTGTTAATATTTACAGTCAAGTTCAGTATTCGCGACAAAGCCCATCCGCTATCGCGTTCCTGAAACTCTTTCAGAGACGCTAGGATAGACTCGATAACGCGCCGTTCATACCACTCGCGTAGATCGGATGTGCGAAAGAGTTTCTCGTATTCACACTTTTATTCGCGCGTTTATCACCTGACACAAATTGAATGATGAACTGACCGTTGAATATAGTGTTCACTTTCACATTACAGTGTTTTTTTAGAGCGTCCTGCACATGTTCTATCACAATGTCTTTGGCGTCATTGAGAAATTGGCGCGGTTCGATGTGATTATAGTTTATCACTGCACCAGTCGATACGCAACTCTCGAACGCCGTATCAATTTCGCCACACAAGTCTATTTTGACGCGCACTATATCCGGCACCCGCGTGTACGAAACGTCCACGTACCGAATTTTTCAACCCTTCGAGGCGCGCGATCTGAGCAATCAGCAATTGTCGATTTTCAATCGATAATCGCGGTCGTTTGATTCGACTTTGCTCTTCCAGCGACTCGATGTACTCGTCGCATCGTTGCTCCCACACAATGTAATTTTCCAATGAATCAAACAAAGCAGATTGCTCTCGCAAAATTTGCTCATTCATATTGCTAATGCACACTTGCAAAATTTAGCGTTTCTAATGATACTCCTGATGCACTTTAGCTACTGGTGGGGTGCGCCTCTCTATCATGATTTATATACCGTCTCATGCATTGTTTTATCATCGAACATTCTAGAATGATTTCATCTTACAAAAAATTCCCCGTAGTACCGTGTGCAATTTGACCTTGAAAATTTCACATTTCGTTACGTACATTTGAAAAATCTAATGTGATTGCATCAGGAGCAGTCATACATCGGTGCTCGATTTTAGCAAATTCAGTTAAATCTTTATCTAGGGATGATACACATTTTAACCTTGGTAGTTATTTTTTCGCGTTTTATCACGTACATTTGAATAATTTTGACGTGATTGCATCAGGGGCAGCCGTACATCGGCGCTCGATTAGCAAATTCGGCTAAATTTTTGTCTAGGGATGATACACATTTTAACCTTGGCGGTTATTTTTTTCACTATTTGTCACGTATATTTGAATAATTTTGACGTGATTGCATCAGGAGCAGCCGTATATCGGCGCTCGATTTTAGCAAATTCGGTTAAATCTTTGTTTCGGTGCGGATCTTAACCTTGAAAATTTTGCGTTTTGTCACGTACATTTGAAAAATCTAACGTGATTACATCAGGAGCAGCCGTACATCGGCGCTCGATTTTAGCAAATTCAGTTAAATCTTTGTTCTGAGGATGATGATGTCATCGCAGCCGTACATCGGCGAAACAAAATTTTGGAGGAAATTAAAATGTTGCGTCAGCAATAATCCCCTCTACATCGTAATTTACGATACTATTTGAATTGATATTAATTTTAATACGATTGCAGTATTGCATCAATCACGTGTGTGAAAGGTTCACTGCTGAAGAAATCGATATGAATTTCTACGTTCCGATTCGAAATGGTGAAACTCCGCCGTGTAAGAAACAGAAATGCGATACGTAAATTTAAATCGTTTAAAAATTTTTCAATTTGTTTAAAATTTTCTTAAATATTGGTCTAATTATTTATATTTTATAGTATTCTACCTCGTCGTGCAACTCGCATACTTGGAAGAAAGTACGCTCTAACCTCGACGTCGTACAAGTATTTGGACATTGGAATAAGCGTTGGAGCTGTATCGTACGTGGAACTGATTCTCGATGATAATCGAGGCAATCAAATAGTATTGCCTTTTTCAACGTGGAATTTGTTGTCGGAAGCAAGCAGATGTTGAACGAATTTCTACAATCGACTACTCACCCATTAAGGATTGGAGATTTAACGATCGAAATGTATCAATCAAAAATTGTAAAACTCACATTATGCGACAATTCTTTGTACATGAAACCAGAAACATTACATTTATTTAATTTTGAAAATTGTATCGATCATATGCGCAATTGGTTATGCGAGAATACGTATCTCGTAAATGAAAAATTTAAACAATTTAAAACTGTATTACAACGTAATAATGTTACTACTGTGTGCGATGCTGTAAAATGATACGTGAGAGTGATGTTTTTAACAGCGAATCATTGATCGATTGCGAATTATTAACATGTGCTGTAAATGATATTCTTTACGATGCGTGCAATAAATAATTATTTTTATTCCATCTATGATTTTATTTCTTTCCTTCCATACGAATAAGAATAGTCGACAATTTTTTTCAACACGCTCCGCTAAAGATGTAGAGAAATGCTGAAGTAGATGAGATGCGATGCTCTAGTTGGAATGAGACGCGAGATATTAAAAGATGATTTTTGCAATAATCAATTCTATCTTTTTCAATTTTTACATTACTATCTACAAACCACTGTTGAAATAGACGATGTCCTAATAAAAAAACATTAAATTCATCACGAATAGCCATGCGAGATTTAATATACTGTCCCCGAGTTATTCGTTTATTACTATTTAATTTTGTTAAATGATAATGCCATCCTTGAGTATCATACGGATAAAATAATGGATATATCCATGGTTTAACATTTGGATCCATACTACTAACATTTTGCAAAGTTTTAGTATTTCTATTACGTATTGTTACGTATGATTCTGGAATGTCTCCATCAGCAGTTATACGAAAAACAACAGCAACTTCATTAATTCTTTGAAAATTATATCGGCGTCGATCCATGTCTGTTCTTAATGTAAATAATAATTGTAATTCTGAAAACGATTCTTCAGATTCTGTCTCTAATTGTTGTTGATTTTTTAATTCTTCACTCATCATTAGATAAGAACGAGCAAATATATTCACTTCTCGCATTATATAGTATAAGATTTTCTACGATTTCAGAATCTAAATGTAAATTTTCATTTAGACGATAATTTATCGTTTCATTAGAATCTACAATAAATAACTGATCATAAGTTGGATTTTCATTTTGAGCAGCATACAATGCTGTATTAATTAATCTGATAATAAATCTGCCCATGTATTTTGAAGCAATATGGATCTGGTCTCCTGTTTTCAAAATTAACTAACTTAGCGTTAAATGATGCAAATGAAAATGAACTATTATAACTACGAATATGCTGGAAAAAATTATTTGATTTTGAATGACTACTGTCGAATAAACTACGTAGGAAGTGTGGAAATTGAGGCAAAATTTCTAAATACACAGCACCGTAATTATAACAATCATGAAATGAATTACCTTTATTATTCATTTTGTAGCTGAAATTTTTCAGCTACAAAATGTTTAGCACTACAATGAATACAAATCACATTCATAGAACCTATATAATATTCAATAACGTTTTTTAATGCATTTGTACTATTAATATTTAGAAGAAGCTGTTGTCTTTTTCTTATCTATAATTGCTTTGCTTTTCCGCCCGTTGTTGTTTTCTTGTTACAATATTTAAAAAATTTTCAACGTTTTGATTCCTAAATTTTATACTATAATTATCATTAGAAGAGGTTGCAATGTGTTCTTCCTCAACTTCAGTATTTAATTCTATTATATGATTTCTCAAATTATTTGTTTTTATTATATTTATTTCTTTTTCAATTTGACGACGACGTCGTTGATTCTCATTTCTTTTTTCACGACATTATTGTTGAAATTCTTCCTCTTCTTCTGCAGTACGTTGAATTCTACGTCTTGGCATTTTATAAAAATGATATAGAAGAATAAAATACTGATGAAGAATAAAATACTATGTTATAATAGAAGAGTAAAATACTATGTTTGTTAAAAATATTGACATATACTAATAAACTATAAATATAAGCTTACAATTAGTATAAGTATAAAAAAACAATGTTAAATGTAAGTTAAATATAAAGTAAAAAATGTAATAAATAAGTTATTAATTAATAATGCATAAAATTCTTAATTAAAGACAATAATTAAGCACAATACAGTTATCAATCTGGTGAATCTTATCACTCAGACAAAAATACAATGTAATATTTGGTGAAATAATATAATAGTAAAATATAATAAATAAAAATAATTCAAAGTTAAAAGAAACAATTTGATCAAGCAATGAGTTTTTTTTTATATTGAACGATTTAATTTAATCAGCCTCTTCTCTAAGTTGTATCATGTCAGATTAAGTTAAAATTAAGTTAGGTTGAGTTAGATTAGATTAAAGTTAAATATATTATATATACTTAAATCCAAATTCAAATTTTTATTTAAAATGCAGTAAATAAATTAATATTACTATCAATGTTAATATTTTATTAATATTGCATCGTAATCATAATTGCCATCGTTTTTATAATTATCATCATCGACAACATTATCAACATCATTATCATCATAATCATCATTTTCATCATTATCAATATTTTCATCATTATTATTATTTAATACTATTATTATTCTTTTGTATTATTTTATATCATTATCATCATTATATTGTCATTATTTTGTCATCATCAAATTTTACTTTTTATTAAATATAATATTAATATACATGTATATGAATCACATAAATTAAGAGAAAACAAGATAATAATATAAATAACTACATTAAATAAGAATTAACTAATATAAAACGTTCAATCTGCTTATGATATTATATCTAATTATTTTAATATTTACGACACATTAATGTTTATATTATTTTATATTATAGTTTATATTATTATATTATTTGTTATTTTTTCCAATTCTTCTTATCATTAATGACTTCTTATGGCTCAATCTTTTAATCTTTTACTATATCATCGTTCCTAATTCTGAAACAAAAAATTATAAATTAATACTTTTTATTTAAAATATTTTTACATTTATATATAGAGTATCCTTCAAATTATAAATTTTAATATTTAAATATCTTTTTTATAATTTGTTATAAACAAAAATTTTTCAAACAAATTGTAAGATTTGGGATGTGTAAGAATATTATTGCATTAATCTTTGATTGAATAATCAAGATAAAATAAAAGTCAATTTCAATTCCGAATGTAATTTATTTCTATAGCATACCTTTCTTTATTAAATCCTTTTTTTTCTTCTTCTTTTTCTATTATCTATTCTATCTTTCTTCCTCTTTCTTTCACTTTTTTTCTTTGATTGATTGTTCTTGACTCTTCTTTTCTAATTCTTCGTTTTCTCTGTCAAACAAAATTGAAATAACATTTTATAACATTTGCATTCTGTCAAATAAATTATCATAAATCGTATAACAATTTAAAAAATATATAATAATTAAGTAACTTAATAAATTTATATTTATATTATATCTTACATCATTAAAATGAACATCGTATTACGCGCACAAATCATTAAAAATATCTTTATAATCGGGTGTAATGTAACGTAATGTAATATAATTGAAATGAATATATTTATGCATTTTATTAATAATTAATTTTTCCGTTAAAATATAATATGATAAAATAATAATTATGATAAAATAATAATTATGATAAAATATTTAATTATTCTCACTCTCTCTCTCCCAAATTTTTTTAAAAATATATTTCAGACATTTAGACAATAAAATATTTTTTGAAGACAGTAAACTATTTATAATTAATATTTTTGTTTAAATATTTTGTATAAAATATTTCAATAATTTTTCAATTTTTAAAAAATATAAGAAAATATAAATAAATATAAATAAATGTAATTTATTATGTAATATAAATATAATAAGAACTTAATGAAATAAGAATTTATTTTTTATAAAAACTTATTTTTATTTTTCGATAATAAGAACTTCATAAATTTTGCAGCTTATAGAAAATCAAAAATTTTAATATAATTTATTTATACATGTATACCTTTTTTATTCAATTCTTTTTTAACTATTATCTATTCTATATTTCTTCCTCTTCCTTTCCTTTTTTTCTGTTTTAATCCTGCTCAGTTCTTCTTGAATTTTCTTTTATAATCTTTCTCTAAATAAACATTGATGGAATTTTCAAATTTATGTGCGTAATGAAGATTTTCACACACTCTCTTTCTCTCTCTCTCTTTCTCTTTCTCTCTCTCTCACACACACACACACACACACACACACACACACACTCTCTTTCTCTCTTTTTTTTTCTCTCTCTCGTTTCCTCTCCTCCTTTATACATTTTTTTCAAATAGCTATGTTATAATATACATACCTTAATCTATTTTTCTTCTTCTTTCTTATCTTTTATCTTCTCACACGAAATATCAAAAAAACACAATAAACAGCCACACATAAATATAATTTTATTTTTGAACAACTGTCAAACTGTTAACCCTCGTGATGCCCGATGCTATGAATATAACGCACAACGCGAATTAAGAAAGCCAATCAGCTTCGCGGAAAAGAGGCTTCAAAACTTCGATAAAAACGAAATTCACCCAGGTAACACGCCTTTTTTCTTAAAGGACTAGCACACAGCGCGCGCCATTATCGATCATTACCCATTATTAAATCAAAATTATTATTATTATTAAAAATTATTATTAAATCAAAAATTTGAAATAAAAATCTTTTAAATGTTTATTTTATCATTTTTTATCATCATTATAACATAATCATACGTCATCATATATTTATTTGTTTCATTAATCAAGTATATCTTTATAAATAATACCAAGTAATAATATCAAGTATTTCTTTATAAACATAATTTTTTTATTTTTTTGGTCACATTATCATCTTTTAAAACTTTTATAAACTTTTAACGAATCCCAAGAACGAACTCGACATACAGAAAATGCGACATACAATTGTCCTGGAAAAAAATGACTGAAAATATCTTTTCGAAGATCTATTGCAATTTTATCGAAAGTCTGTCCTTGTGATTTATTTATGGTCATAGCAAATGCCAATTTTACTGGAAATTGTCTTCTTCTAAATGTAAATGGATATATGGTATATTTTTGCAATACAAAGTGATACGATTAAGAAATTGTTATTCTTGTATCTTCTTCAACCTGTTCTTCATTATTTATTTATTGTTCTTCTATTTCTTGTTCCATTTCAGGAAAATTAGCAATATTTGATCCTTCTTTTTGAAGTAAATTAATAATATGATTATAAACTTTTTTTATTCCTATTATAGATCCAAATCGTCTTATATAATCTTCCTACATATCTTTTTGTAACTCTTCCCATAACTTTTTCGGACGAATTGGTTGACAATGAATTAAAATTCGTACGAATAAATTACGAAGTTGTCTTGGCATCATCCAAATTTTTGTTTCATTCATTGCACGATACCATTCATCATCATCTTCTATGAGTCCTAATGCTAAACATGCGGCAGTGAAAGTTTGATGTTTCGTTATTAATTGTTCTTAATACTTGAAAACTTGTAGTTCCTTTAACATGTAAAAGTATACGTAAATGGAACAATTCTATCTGAGACGGACTGACAATATACGACCAATACAATTAAAATATCTTTGACGTTTCTCCCAGCGATTAATAATTCTGTCATTAATTTTAATTTTTTTAAAAACATAATGAGATAGAATATCACTATATAAATATTGTTTTGCTTCTTCATCTCGAGCATTTAATTCAAAATAATCTAACAACATTGTTACTCGTTACTCGTTCTACAGCAGATCTTATCGCATCATTATTAATATTATCATCGATTATTACATTATGTTCATTTGGTAAATGAACCGGTAAACGAAATATAGCGTGACTTTATTCTTGCAAAGGTTTACTTAAAATACGCCAATATGCTTTCACGGGTCCAACACCGAGCTTCAATAAAATCTTAAATTTCTTCATGATTTATAGTTTTATCCACATTTTCTCCAATAACTACGGATGCAGCATCATGACCTTTATAAATATATTTATATAAATATTTTACAGATTGTATACTCGAAACTATTTCAACATTAATATGGCTATTGAATAAAAGTTGTTGTGTTTCGGAGCGCCAATTGTTGTGTTTCGGAGTGCAAATTGTTGTGTTTGTTCGTTGTTTACGAATAATGTTAAACGTCGTTGTGTCTTGATATTATATCTTGATTCCATGAACAGTCCGAAGTAGAAGAAGATTCGAGCACGACGTTGTGCTCCGTACACGTCGGCCACACCTATGCTTCTCCGACGATCCGTCTTTCGGTCGGCCTTTTAAAACTTCTTCTTACTGTGGTGCTGTATGCAAGGTCGTGCCATGTGCATCATCGTGCCACGTCGTGATTCTATTGTTCCGAGTTACATTCCGATCCGAGTGATGCAGTCGATGCAGTCATGTATGATTCACGCTCACCGGATGAAGTAGCGCAATATACCCAACATTCCTCCCTTGCTTAAGAATGCTGTCCTCGGTAGGGGCGAGTTCCTCCCAATGCCTTGTAATCTGATCGAATTCGATGCGAAGACGTTCAGAACGACGAGCTGCTGCTACTGGAGGTTGTGTGGCCCCGTTGTTGAGAGATTCTGCCTCCTCTCTTTCTCCTAGCGAAGTGTGAAGTACTGGATCTGGTTGAATCCGTGCTGATTCTTTTCCGGAGGATAGTAGATCTTCGCTAATCGTATTGGATTTCTTTTCCTGTCTCTTTGGACGATTCCATATTTGATTGAAATGTCTAGTAATGAATCCTCCTTCAAAGCTGACGCGAGCGAGTGCTTTCCCTATCAGCCTAACAATTTTTCCAGGAATACGCTGTCCATTGGAGAATTGAATTAGTACCGATTGACCTAAAACAAATGAACGTGGCCTTGCGCCATGATGAGCGTCGAATTGCTGTTTCATTTGCTTCTGCTGAGAAGTAAGATTTAGATTAGCTTTTCGGTAAAGTCGGTTTCGGTTGCAGTAAAAATATCTAATGGAGTTCTAAGCTTACGTTCAAAGAATATTTCTGCCGGAGACTTATGATCTGGTACCGCATCACTGGGTGTGTAGTTGTATGCGTAAACAAACTTGTTTAATTCCGTTTCTAACTGTGAACTTTGACTTGTGTCGATAGAACTTTTCAATGTTCTGACCATTCTCTCGGCTTGATCATTTGATTGTGGATGCCCAGGAGGTGAAGAATTCGAAATTCGGCGCACAGTTGCGCGAATTCTACTGAAGTGAATTGAGTTATCTGAAACTAGTACTTCAGGAGGTCCATATCGACTAAAGAGTCTTCGCAGATATCGACATGTTGCTGCCGATGTTATTGTTGAGAACCTGCTTCTTCGAATTTGGAGTAGCTGCGGACAATGACGAGTACCCATTGTCCATGTATCGGACCTGCGAAATCAATGTGAATGCGTGACCATGATTTGTCTGGATTTGGCTATGGATGTAATGGTTCTTTTATTAGGTTGCTTGCTGTGCGATCGCAATAATTACATTCTTTTACGTATCTCTCGATGTCATCATGCATCGCCGGCCAATAGAAATAACGTCGAGCAAGCTGTATCATCCGGCGGATACCTGGATGTGCAATGTGTAGTTGCTTCAGTACAGTAGATTGTAGACGTTTAGAAATTATTAGTTTCTCATCTAGAATTAATGTATTATCAACTATGGCTAAGTAATCGCGACGACGATAATATGGCATTAACTCCTTGTCAGTTACGTCCGATTTAAGCCATCCGTTTTGTAGACGATCTATAACCTCAGCGAGAATTCGCTGAATGTTGCACCTTGAAAGAGCGTCCGCTTGACCAAATTTTTAGGAGTTGACATATTCTATGTTGTATCCAATTAGTCGAAGAGTCCATCGCTTCAAACGATTTGCTGTGCGTGTATCTAGACCTTTTGTATTCGACGTTTTAAACAGGGCTAGAAGTGGACGATGGTCCGTTTGTAGCACAAAGTGACGACTATATACGAATTTTCGAAAACGTTCAACAGCAGTGACTAAAGCTTCTTTTTCGATTTGACTGTAATTCTGTTGAGTCTTTGTCAATGCTTTTGACATGTGAAAGACTGCTTTTACCTGGCCATCTGATGCGCGCTGTAACAAAACGCCACCAATTCCGATCTGGTCGCAGACTAGCGTCTGCTGCAACGATCAGAGTTTGTCTGGGATCGTAATGCGCTAGTAGAAGTGGTCCAGTAAGAATATTTTTAATATTCTCAAACGTTTTCTTCATTTTTGATGTCCACACGAAGAGTACATTTTTCTTGATCAAAGCTTCGAATGGTGCTTTGAGTCGATGCAAATTTGGTACAAATTTCCCGTAGTAATTAATCAGACCTAAAAACGAGCGTATCTCTTTTGTATTCGTCGCATTGTTTGAATAGGTCGAAGACGTGCTGGGTCAGGTTCAATACCTTTAGCTGAAACAATAAATCCAAGGTATTTAACTATTGAAGTATGAAATTTACATTTTTCCTTTTCGTCGAAAACCCCCCCATTCTTGCAAGCGGTTTAGCACGGTATAAACGCGTATCGTGCTGTGTGCGTTCCTGACCATAAATCAGAATATCATCAAGATAGACGAGTACGCCTGGAATACCTGTAAGTGCCTGTTCCAGCGTACGTTGGAAAATTGCAGGAGCTGGTTTTAACCCAAAAACCAACCGATTGTAAGCAAATAAACCTCGATGAGTATTTATTGTAGTTAGCTTCTTACTTTCCTCATCCAGTCTTAGATGGAAATAAGCATCAGATAAATCTAGTTGTGAGAAGATAGAACTTCCTCGAAGTTTTGCCATAAGTTCCTCTATCCCTGGGATTGGATAATCCTCCGCGTCAAGTGCGTCATTTAATCCTGTAGAGTAGTCTGCACAAATACGTATTTTTCCATTTGCTTTGCGTGTAACTACTATGGGCGCCGCCCATTTCAAAAAGTCGACTGGCGTTAAAATTCCATTTTTAACGAGTCTATCCAGTTCCTCATTGACTGGTTCTTCTAATGCAAGTGCGATTGGACGTCGTGGAATATGTTTTAGTTTCGCATCTGGTTTAAGCCGCAGATGAACCGTCATCTTGGTGCATTCTCCTGTAGAACTACTAAAAAGTTCTGTGAATTGTTTATGAAATGAATTTACCGTAATCGTATTCATCGTTTGCAGATTTCCGACGACTCCTGTATCGTAGGTAATTAAGCCAAACTCATCTATTGCTTGAGAACTAAGTAGTGCAGTTTCTGGACGATCAAGTACGATGACTTGTGCTTTTATCATACAGTCTTTGTAGCCAAGTGAGGCGTTAAAAAATCCTATGGTATGCATTGGATGTCCTGAAACATTCACACATGAAGTAGTAAGAGGTTGGAGTTTTGGACGACCGATTCGTGTCCAAGTTTCTCTCCCGATCGTAGTTACATCCACTTCTGTGTCCAGCTGCATTTTCAATGGCATGTTATTGATAGTAATATGCGCGAATTTGCGATATCGATGACCTGTGTCTAGAACACCTTGTAATGTGACAGTATTTATTTTATTTCGTTGCTTCGATAAGCAAACTCTAGCAATGTGTCCCGTTTTCTTGCAGATTCTGCACGCTGCATTCTTAAACGGACATGCATCCCGTTTGTGTTTCGTGGAACCGCAGCCATAGCATGGCGATAATGTAGTAGAATTTCTCTTTTTCTCGTAATGTAGTGTAGTAGGATTTGTTTTCTTTTCGTAATATTTACCTTTCTTTTTAGATGAATTCTTTGTAGATTGGCTGACCGCGTTGATTTCGGAGAAGCGCTGTCCTTTAACGCGCATGACGTCAGCCGTGCGGTTCGCATGTGCGTAGCAGATTTCTCTAATGTCTTGAAATGTGCAGTTTTCTTTTTCTGATACAACCTTGAAGAAGACTGTTCGCTCCGTGTAGTAGGTGTGGTCGCTTAGGGCGAGAGCCGTTAGTAGAATTTTGAGCTGGTCGATATTGAAACTATCGAGCTCAAAGGCATCTCCCAGGACATTTACTTTATCAAGTATTTCTATAGCCGTTACTGGCGGGGAAGCACGAAAATTGAGAGCTTCAAAACGACGTTGAAATAACATTTTATTATCGTGGAACTGTTTTCGAAGATGTTGCACGAGATCTGCAAGAGACATCTCTTGCGGTTTCTTCGGCGATAAACGACTGAGTAATTGTTGATACTCGTCATCCCCGAGAGCATTAAGAAGTAGCTCTTTTCCCTCCGTATCGGTTAAACCCTTCGCTCCTTCCGCGAAAGTGCTTCTATGTCGTTCAAACCACAACGTGAAAGTTTTACCCCTTGCAGGGTCATGAACGAATTTACCGAGCCGTGTAGCCAGATTTGCGAATTGCGACGACTTTGCAGTATCGTCCGTTTCCGATATTCGATGTGATAGTATCTCTGTCATTTTCTTTTGTGACTCACCGATCTGACGTAATGTGTGCTCCTGGCTTAGCGCAGCTTCTGCTAGCGCTTGAAGTAGTCGGTCCATTTTCTTGCAGGTTCAATAAGCCGCAGCGCCAATTGTTGTGATACGGAGTGCCAATTGTTGTGTTTGTTCGTTAATTCACTAATAATGTTTAACGTCGTTGTGTCTTGATATTATATCTTGATTCCATGAACAGTCCGAAGTAGTAGAAGATTCGAGCACGATATTGTGCTCCGTACACGTTGACCACACTTATGCTTCTCCGACGATCCGTCTCTCGGTCGGCCTTTTAAAGCTTCTTCTTACTGTGGTGCCATATGCAAGGTCGTGTCATGTGCATCATCGTGCCACGTCGTGATTCTATTGTTCCGAGCACATACGTAAGATATTTAGATATATTTAAAAAAATAATAAATACGTATTAGTAAATACAAGAATATATATATTGTTTAGTTATTAATATTTTTATTAATATTAATATACAGAGTATTATTATTAATATTAGTATACATATATAGAATGTCTTGTAAAGATTAAATCAACACTTATAAGCAAATTCTCTGGCTATAAATTAAAGACGATTTTTTCTCATTGAAAATGTTAAGATATCAATAATTTTCAAATTATAAGCTATTTAAAAAAAGTTTCTTCACAAACTAAATTTTGAGTAAAAGATTAACACAATTACATTCCTTAATTTCAAGTGATATTTAATTTAATAAAAATTTAATTTAAAACTGAATTACATAACTACAATATCGAAAATTAGGAATTCAAAATTTATTCTGACGCTGACGTTTTTGTAAAAGAAAAATTAGATTCAAAATGTTTCCCAAAAATTTATTTACAAGCATTGATTCAATCTTTATCAAACATTCTGCATATATACCATCAGCTGTAATAAAATAATCTTATTCTTAGTTATACAAGCATTTATTAAAACTAATTTTTACACGACATCCAATTATACAATATGTGGATATAGTTCCATAACTGATGGATTTTACAATTTGGAAGTGCAAATAGATGAATATGAAAATAATAATTCTTTCGAAAAAGGACAAGAGATTATATTAAAAGGATATGTACAACTTACATCAAGTTAACTTTTAATTATTTAAATTAGTTTAAAAAATTAATTTTTCAATTATAAATATTATAAATATTTATTCATATTATTTTTAAGTTTTTTATTTAAATTTAAATTTTTTTATTTTTAATTTTAATTTTTTTAATTTTAACTTTTTTAATTTTAATTTTTTAATTTTTAAGACATTTTTTTATTTTAATTTACTTGAGATTCCCACTTTTTTAAATTAAATTATATTTAAATTTAAATAATTAATATATATTATATATTTATTATTATATATTTAAATTTATTATTTAAATTTTATATTTTAATATTTTGAATTTATTATTTTAATAACATATAATAAAAATATTTAATTATAAACTTTAATTAAAATTAATTTTTTAGTTTGTTAATTTGTAACGATGCACCCTTGCACCTCCCCTAATTATGCCCAGCATGCGAGCTGGAAGCTGCCACCCGACAGAATACCGCCGGGCAAGGACAAGTCGCGTAGCACCACATTTTTTTTAACTCCGCAACGGCTTGAAACCGAGCCAAACCAAATCGGCGAAGCGAGCCAAAAACGGCCGACGAGTGCCGAGCGAAGGAGTTAAATCTCCTCGCGCCCGGCTCCGCCGCGCTCCCAGGTTCCGCTCCACGAGCGGAACCCACACTGTTCCGTTTTTCCGTCCGCTCGGTGAGAGCAATTCCAATGTACGCCGGCGCGGGCTAATTAGCCCAGTATAAAAAGGGGTCCGTTAACTAGATGAGTACCTTTTTATCCGAGCTTCTCGAGCGAGCAGTCGCAAAAGAAAGCCACACATTGAAGAGTCGAAAAGATTCGCGACCAAGCGGTGGGGTGTTCTCCACCACGCCTGGGAAATCTCAGGGTTCCGAATAAGTAGACGCAGCACCCATTTTCCACGTGCAAAACTAAATTGGGGCGCACCCCGATTTAACCGGGAGATCTCGGTACGCAACATCCATCCTAGCCCAGTCAGTTCATATGGGGTAGGGAGGAGCTGCCCCCAGCGGATTGTTCCCGCTAGCACTGACTATCCCTGGAATGCCGACAACACCATCCGAAGAATATACCGCACAATTCCGCGAACGTAGAGAAAAGATCGCGTGCAAAAACAGCGTAAACACGCGCCGCTTACGTCATGCGGTCATCGACCGCGTCGCGATCGAAACTAGATTCGATCAGCTGATTTCCAAAAATTACACACTGCACGAAAACGCGACGACCGTTTCGAACCGGACTTGTGTCATCTGAAACGCGCTTAAAACCTGTATTACATCACGGAAGCGCATCTTTCTACGTTGCATACGAGCAAGATAAACGCCGGCCACTTTCCGAAACATTTAATCCGGTGGTACAACGATCGAGCGAAAAACTCGTAGCTTATCGTAGGAACATCGCATTTTTGTGCCCAAGGAATTTCATACGCACACACACCCGACCGATTCACGCGCTGTACCGTTCGAAATACACACATACACACACACACACACACACACCATTGACACAACTGTATATACTCAACACTCAAATACATACATTTATAAAATAACCACGCGTATTTTTTTTGTTGCGCTTGCCTAACCAATCCTTAAAGACACGACTGCGGCTATTCGCGACCCTAACGGATCACGCCCATTACAAATTTAAATAATACAATTTAATAAATTCTAAGAAATCATTTCTTTATTTTTAACAATATCATAATTTAATTTATAGATAACACATATTTTCTTAAAGTTGAAAAAATGTCTGACATTAAAGTAATTGAAGAAGGTAGAAGATTGTCATTTTCACAATGCATGTTGGGCACAAAAATTTTTAAAAGGAAATGTGAAGAAAAAAACGAAATTGAAAAGGAATCTACTACAATTAAAATTCAATGAATATAAAATAAAATAAAATAAAATTTAAATTTAGTTATTTACTATAGTTATTTAAATATAATTATAATATTTAAATGTTATTATAAATTTTATAATTTCATAATTATTATTTATTATTCAATTTCTTATATGTAATTCAATTAGTTATAATTATTTATTAAATTATAATTATACATGATTCTCAAATACAATTTTATGTAAAATTTCTTAAAATAAATTAAAACATAATTAATATATACAGGGTGATTCAAAATAACCCCAGTGTCACTAATGACACATTGTTGAGTCAATTCTAAGACGATTTTTCCTTTTGCAAAATTTCGTCAGAAGCTTAGTTTTCGAATTATTAAAGAAAGTAGTTAACGCATGACGGGTCAGATACAAGAGGCAGACAAGGGTAACGCGAGGCCCGTCAGACGCGGGCGCTTACGCGGGGCGCCTGCTGCGATCAGCTGGTCGCTATACACATACAGATACACATGCGAACACATACATTCTCTCTCTGTCTGCTGTCTCTCTGTCTGTCTCTCTCTCTCTCTCTCTCTCTTTCTTATTCGCTCACTCACTTGTAATTTTTTTTTTTACGAGAGGGGAAAATGCATTTTAGGGGACCGCCTACATTAGAGGGTCAAAAAAATCGATTTTTATTTTTTTGCTTAAATTGAAAGTATATCATCCGTAGAATATGCTCCCAAAGTTTCAAGTTCGAATTCGAACTGTAAACAGTCGAAATATAATATATAGTGCGCGTGCTCCGAGCGCTCCGAGCGCTTATTATAATAGCGCTTTATTTATAAATTATCGTGATTTTGTCAACATGGCTTCGTATCCGAAAGGTGAAAAAGAAGATTCATTTCGTTCATCAAGACCAAAAAGAAGACGTTTTCACGGTAATCACTTTACAGGTGAAGATAACGAGCCTGTCGGACAAGGCACGTCTGCTCGAAAATTAGAAACTGCGTCCCAAGAAGATGTGTGTGTAAAACTAACTCATTTTTATAGAATAATTGAGTTTGTAAGTGTTTTCGCTGCCATTTCAGAACTCGCGATTTGTAAAGTGTGCAAGCGTAATTTGAATTTTGAAGAAACGGGAACTCGTGGCCTTGGTTTCAAAATTGCAGTCAAGTGCGCGTGTGGTACTCATCTGATTGATTCCGGGCCGTTAAGAAACACTGGCTATGAAATAAATCATCGAATTATATTTGCCATGAGACTTTTGGGTATCGGATTACAACGCCTCAACTTATTTGTTTCACTCATGGATATTAGCAAGGGACTCAGCAAAGGAACGTATGATAGAGTAGTACAGCATATACATGAATGTACGAAACTGGTGTTTGATGCTATGTGCCTAAGAGTAGTTGAGCAAGAGAAAAAAGAGAATGAAGAAAGGGAGAGGTCTTTACTCGATTTCAAAGTTTCCGGTGATGGGAACTGGAAAAAACGAGAATTTACTTCATTATACGGCGTTACAACATTGATTGCCTCTTTCAGCGGTAAAGTTATTGATCTGGTGGTGAAAAGTTCTTATTGTCAACCGTGCATTGCTTGGAAAGGAAAAGAACAAACAGAAGAATTTGAAAATTGGTACGAGACACATGAAGAAGAATGCTCGGCGAATCATATTGGCAGTGCGGGTAAAATGGAAGTGGACTCAATAAAAGAAATGTTCTCGGCTTCTGAAAGGAAATACGGCGTGCATTACATGAACTATATCGGTGACGGGGACTCGAAAACTTTCAAAGCTATCCTTGATTTGAATCCCTACGGAGACGAGCATGTTGTAGTAAAAAGTGAGTGTGTGAATCACGTAGAAAAACGTATGGGTACTCGGCTCCGCAACATAAAAAAAGAGAAAAAGTTTGGAGGCAAAGGAAAACTAACCGATGCTCTTATTAAAAAAAATTACATAGTATTATGGCCTTGCTATAATGAGAAATAGCGACTCTGTTGAGGATATGCAGAGAAATGTAATGGCAACGTATTGGCATATGGTCTCAACAGATGAGAATCCGAAACATGAAAATTGCCCCGTAGGAGAAGACAGCTGGTGTAAATTTCGTGTTGCAGAGAGCCGTGGACTTGAATACACCCACCCACCTCCTTTGGATGCTACAGTAGCTAAATATATTTTCCCGATATTTGAAGATCTTTCAAGAAAAGATTTACTTGAGAGGTGCTTAGGCGGACACACATAGAATGCAAACGAAAGCTTCAACGCGACGATTTGGCACCAAAACATCTTCATTGCGGCCGTAAAATAATCGAAATCGCCGCTTGGATCGCCGCTGGGATTTTTAACGAAGGCTATTTGTCAGTCCTAAGGATTATGTCAAGCATGGACATCACTATTGGGCCAGTTTGCCGCGAAATAGCTTCGAGAAATGATGAAAACCGGACGAAAAGCCAGGAACGCCGCAGCAGATCACTTAGGCAGCCAGCAAAACTCGTGAAACAACAACAATTACAAAGGAATAAACTGTTGAAGAAGAGGAGGGACTTTCTTATGGAGCAGGGATAGCAGATTGACCAAAAAGTTAAGGTAAATAAACGATAAAAAATTTTTATCGACTATTTTTCATGTACGAAAACTTTAAACGCGTTTTTCTCGAAACGATGTTTTTCAAATTGGCGTGCACGATTACTCAAAAACTACTGGACGGATCGATTTTTTTTTTTTAAATTAAAGCTTATTTAATTACCTTCTATTTAAACTAAAAAAATCAGTAAAAATTATTGCCAAAAAAAAGTTATTAACAAAAAAACACGAAAATTTTCCACAAAAAACCAATTTTATTGTTTAAACAACAATTTTTTTATTTATTTTAATAAATTCATGATTTTTTTAGTTCAAATAGAAACTATATTCATAAACTTTACAAAAATTTTTTATTTTTATGATTCAGATGATTCTATGGGACGCTATCCTGCACGCCGTGGAGAAGGAATTTTCAAAGGCATCGGCATTCAATTATTAATAACTTTTATTTAAACATATGAAATTTAATAAAAAAAATTTTTTTGTAAACCTTTTGATATACATAATAAACAGTAAAAATTTCAAAACAATCCATTGTGTAGTTTCTTTGTAAAAAATTCACGAAAAAGTGTTTGATTTTGACCTTCTAATGTAGGCGGTCCCCTTTATGCATACCTACCGGTCGATCCAGTGAGTTATGTGGGACTCGAGTACCAAGTCGAATTACCAACTTGGTATTCCCTACCCACTAAAAACCCCTCTCTTTTCACGAATTTTCTTTGACACACTGTCGCTCTGTCCTTCCCCAGATCCGTTTTCACATAATATCAAAAAATAGTTATTATTACCTTGTTCAATGACTTCTGATGTATTGCTGTAATTGCTTGAAGAAGAAATGAATTTTCCGATAGATCGTACGTTCTCAGATTTAACGTAGATATCACGTTGCACAAGACAGAAATCCACACTAAATTATTAATTGAAAGATTTTCTTCTTTCATGAACTGCATTCTTTTATAAACTTTAACATAATCACATTTATTTACTCACTCGACGGGACGAGAAATTTACTAATGACTCTATCACTAATCACTATTAATCACTGTTGAATAATAACTGTTAGCGATTAAAAATCACTCGATAAAAGAAACACGCATGAACACGTTACTTTGATAAGACCCCCCCCCCCGGCGCGCCCGTCTCCTCCTCTGTTGCGGTTGTCTCCTCCCTCGGTGGATGGGAGGATGCGGGCATTCCCCGGGAGAAGAGGGAGTCTGCCCGCGCCTCCCCTCCTCCCGAAGGGGTGCGGCGGCGCTTAGTCCCAGCCTTACCCTCCTCCAGCAAATCGAGAGGATACTGAGCAAGATGGCGGAGCAAATGGTGGAGAGGCTCAGCGTCCGGGGGTCGTGGGGATCCCTGATTGTTCCGCAGACCCCCGTCGCTGACCCTCCCTGGCGGAGTTCGGCCACCTCCCTGTACCCGAGGCCCCCATGCCGAGGCCCTCGAGCGCCGGGGGGGCGCCGGCGGAGAAGAAAAAGAAGAAGAAGAAAGAATCCAGCGCCCCTGTCCTGAAATATTTCGGGCGACCGGAGAGTGGGCAGGAGCAGCACCAGGAGAGGACGAGGGAAGCGGAGGAGGCGAGGCCCAAGGGACCGTCGTGGGTCACGGTGTTTGGAAGGAGAAGTGGCCCGAGTGGGACTCGCTCCCCCCGATCACCTGGGGGCCCGGCCGGGGAGCCTGTGGCGGGACGTGGCAGTGGAGGTGGGGGGGCCCTCTCCCCATCTAGGGAGGGAAGAATCCCCTCCACGGCCGCAATCACCGTCACGGTCCCCGACGGCACGTACGCCGAGATACTCGGCGTAAAGCGAAGCCCGGAGTCGGCGCCGAAAAGTTGAAGAGCCTGGGAATTGAGGACATGCGGGCCCGTCGTGGAAGGACGGGCTCGTATGTCCTCGAGATCCCGGGCCCCACGAAGGAGGACAGGGAGTCCAAGGCGGAGGTCCTTGCCGCGGAAATGCGGAGGGTCTTCGCCGAGGACTCCTCTGTCTGGATAGACAGACCGGCAGCGGCGGTACGGATTCAAGTACTGGACGAAGCGGTGACAGTGGAGGAGGTGGTTGCTACCATTGCGGACAGAGGGATGGCCAGGCCCGAAGAAATAAGGTCCTCCATCAACAGGCCCACTTACGGGATGGGAGTAGCTTGGGTCCGCTGCCCTGTCAGAACGGCGGATGACCTGGCCAAAGCCGCCCGCATAAGAATAGGGTGGACGACCGCCAGGGTGGAACTGGCAGCGGCGCGTCCCACCCACTGTTTTAGGTGCTGGGGAGAGGGACACGTGGCCTCCGGGTGCAGGGAACGCCGAAGACAGGTTCCGTACCTGTTACAGATGCGGGACGGTGGACCACACGGCTGCATCCTGCCAGGCGACCCCTTATTGCCTGTCGTGCGCGGAGGCGGGGAGGAAGGCGGATCATCGTAGAGGAGGAGTGAGGTGCGGACTTCCATTGGGACGGGCACCGCCGACCCCCACTGCACCCTCACGTGGAGGGACAAGGCGGGGGGAGAGCGGGAGCCGAGGCGCCCCAACAGCGGCAGCAGCAGCGGCAGTGACAACAGCAGCAGCAACAGCAGCAGCAGCCGCAAGGAACGCCGCGGCCCTTGAGAAGCGAGACAGGAGGGAAGGAGAAGGAAGGGGAGAAGGAGGCGACGGAGGAGAGGATGGAGATAGGGGACACTGATGGCCAAGGTAAGTTAGCGGCCCTATCTATCCTACAGGCCAACCTCAACCACGCCCGCCGTGCGCAGAATCTTTTCCTGCACACAATGGCGGAGCGCGGTTGTAGGCGTGGCGTCGGAGTCGTACGCGGCCCCTCCCGATCACCGTCCTGATTTCCGGGGATGTGCCTGGGAGGAGCTGTCCCCCTGGTGATCATCGTGCGGGGGGGGGGAGCGACGAGGAAGGGTCACCCCCCTGCAGGATGGGGACCAGGGGTCGGCACTTCGCGATGGTGTAGTGGGGAACGACCTGCGTTATAGGCGTATACCTCCCTCCCTCACTGAGCTTGACCCAGTTTGAGGCCGAGCTCGGCGAGGTAGACGAGGCGGTGAGGAGCGGCCTCCCCGGGCCGATCCTCGTGATGGGCGACTTCAACTCCAAATCTCGGAGTTAGAGTTGCCGGTCCGATCACAGGTATATTGAGCTCAGCTTGGTCGCCCGACATTCGCCCACCGAGCCGGACTCGCGGGAGGAGCGTAGGTGGTCCTTCACTAATCTGAACCCGGACCTCTTGATGGCCTCGATGCAGGCCTCGCTATGGGTCTGGGGGAAAGACCCTCTGGCGGGAGTGGAGGAGTTGGCATGGAGATTTCGCAGTGCTCTCTGGGGAGCCTGCGATGCCTCGATGCCAAGGGTAAGGAGGGGATGCGGGAGGAGGTCGGCGTACTGGTGAACCGAGGAGATCGCGAATCTCCGCGATGCTTCGGTCCGGGCCAGACGCCGACTTCAAAGATGTATGCGAAGGAGGAACCGTAGCGAGGCCTGTATTGAGCGGGCGCGGCAGGAGTGTCGGGATGCCTGACGCTCCCTCGGCGCCGCTATCAGAAGGTCCAAGACCAGGGTTTGAGAGGAGCTGCTCGCCTCCCTGAACGAGGACCCGTGGGGGCGCCCGTACAGAATGGGTCTCAAGAAATTGAGGCCGCGGGCGCCTCCGACCACGGAGTCTCTGACCCCCGGCTTCCTTGGGGAGGTGGTGGAGACTCTCTTCCCCGGAGGAGCAGGGGGCGCAGTGCCCTTCCCCCTCTCGGACCGTATGCCCGAGTGGAGGGAGGGCTGGAAGGTGACAGCGGAGGAGATGCGGGATGCTGTCCGGAGGATGAAGCCGAATAAGGCTCCCGGTCTGGACGGCATCCCGGGTAAGATCTGGGCCCTGGTCATGGGGGAAGCTGGCAGGACCCTGAGGTACCTCTTTACGAGATGCCTCAGGGAGGGGATCTTCCCCTCTCTTTGGAAGAAGGCGAGACTAGTCCTCCTTCCGAAGGGAGGGAGGGACCCCGACGATCCAGCAGCTTACCGACCTCTCTGTCTTTTAGATGAGGTCGGTAAGCTGATGGAGCGGATATTGGTGGAGCTGCAACAGGTTGCGGGGCTCAACGAGTCCCAGTTCGGGTTGGTCGACCATCAATGCGATCGATGGTCTGCGGGCACGGAACAGATAGTCCAGCACGGGGGAGTGGCGTTGGCTGTGTCCCTGGACATAGCCAACGCTTTTAACACCCTCCCGTGGGACATGATAGGAGCGGGGCTACGAACGCACGGATTACCTGTCCAGGATAATCCGGGACTATTTCATAGGGAGGAGTATCTCCTATCGCGATGCCGAGGGGGTACGTAGGCGGTCGTCCGTTGTGCGCGGTGTTCCACAGGGAACGGGTCCGTTCTGGGCCCGTTGCTGTGGAACATCGCGTACGATAAGGTATTGGGGAGGGTCCTTCCCTCCGGCTGCCATGTCATCTGTTACGCGGATGACACGCTGGTGGTGGTTAGGGGGAAGAACTGGAGGGACGCGACCGCGTTGGGGAACATCGTGGTGGCCGGGGTGATTCGCGGTATAAAGGCGTTGGACCTGAGAGTGACTCCCCGGAAGACGGAAGCTGTCTTTTTCCATGACGGCTCCCGGGGGGCCCCCCCAGGCTCACTTTTAAGGTGGACGGGCACGACGTCCAGGTGGGCACCCGGATGAAGTATCTGGGTCTCCACTTGGACGGAAGGTGGACCTTCGAGGAGCACTTTGTCCAGCTGGTCCCCAGGATAGGGGGAATAGCGGCCTCGCTGGCGAGGCTGCTGCCCAACCGGGGGGGGGGGGACGGCCGTGTCCGCAAGCTTTATGTGGACACGGTCGGATCGGTGGCCCTTTACAGGGTGCTGCCTCGAGGTCCAACAAAATCAGGGGCTTACTGCGGGGGGCACACCGCCCCATAGTTTTAAGGGCCGCGCGTGCATACCGCACAATCGCATATGCGGCGGTGACGGTGCTGGCGGGGTCCCCTCCCCTGGAGCTCCTGGCCCAAGCCCGGGCCGAGATGTACTGAGGGATTAGGGAGCTCCGGCAGTGTTCCGATTAGGGATTCCGTGCGCGCGCATGTGCGGCTCTGCACTTGCGCGACCGTGAAAGTACAATGTAATTTCAAAAGTCACGCATGCACAGAACCGCATATGCGCGCACACGGAATCCCTGATCGGAACATTGAGCTCCGGGGGAGAGGAATTGTGGTGGGGCCGGGGGCCAAGAGGGCTATCAGGTTGAAGGCAGCAGACTCGGTCCTCGTGAACTGGCAGCGGCAACTGGCCGGGCCAGCCCACGAGGACCAAAGAGTTGTGAGGGTCGTCCTCCCGGTCTTCGGGAGGTGGATGAGGAGGACCTTGGGACCGGGCACGGGTACTTCGGTCACTACCTGAGCCGCATCGGGAGAGGACCTACCCTCAGGTGCCACCACTGCGAGGAGGATCGGAACACGTCGCAGCACACTCTCGAGACCTGCTCGGCCTGGGAGGTGCAGCGCCGTGCTCTGGTCGCAGTGGTGGGAGCTGACCTCTTCCTCGGCGCCGTCATTGAGGCGATGCTAAGGGGGGAGGAGGAGTGGCGGGTAGTGACCTCCTTTTGCGAAGAGGTCATGCGGAGCAAGGAGGAGAGGGATCGGTGGATGATGCCCGCCCCAATGGCAGCACAGAGAAGAGCATGGGCCAGGAGGACCCGGCGGGGGAGAAGGAGGCTGACTGGGCCTCCGGTCCCACCGCTGGACAGGGACTGAATGGGAGGAAGGGCCTTGTCGAGACCCATTCCTTCCTTCACTGCAGGCTTGGTGGAAGTGAGGGAGGTTCCGGGGCGGCCCCCCCTGCCTCCCCCCACTATGGCATAAGAAGAGGTCCCGTTCAGGGGCCGCGGCGAGGGGGCCCCGGTGTGGAGCGGCGAGATCTCCCACCGGGACAGAACCCTATTAGATGGAGCCGGGAGGCGGACGGATGTCCTCCCTCCCAGCTACAGTGGAGGAATGGCGGTGGGGGGGGGGTCGCGGAAGAATGCCCTTGGCGTGCCCGTGGCCCCCCCACGGTGGAGGATACCCGCAGGGATTTTAATCGGTGCGAGTCTGACATAACCCCTTTCCTTCCTCGAGGAGAAGGGTATGCATAAGGCATTTCCCCTGCGTATCAAAAAAAAATATGTGTCTGTATGTGTATAGCGACCAGCTGATCGCAGCAGGCGCCCCGCGTAAGCGCCCGCGTCTGACGGACCTCGCGTCACCCTTGCCTGCCTCTTGTGTCCGACCTGTCATGCGTTAACTACTTTCTTTAATAATTCAAAAACTAAGCTTCGGACGAAATTTTGCAAAAGGAAAAATCGTCTTAGAATTGACTCAACAATGTGTCATTTCACGGACACAGGGGTTATTTTGAATTACCCTGTATGTGTACCTATAGTAACAGATAAACTAATAAATAAATAACTAACAAATAAATAAATAAATAAATAACTAATAAATAAATAATAAATAACTAATAAATAAATAAATATATATATATATTATATATAATATATATATTAGTGTATATACAGGGTGAGGCAATAACCTAAGGGCAATAACCTAATAACTCTTCAATTTAATATAATTATTAAATGTTTTGTTCAAAATAACCTTCAACACAAAGACAAACACTCCTATCAATAAGAGTGGTTGACTGATATTGTGTGTCTGAAATTTCTTCACACGGATTTAACTCTATCAATCATCATCAGATCAAACTATCTGAAAAAAGATATAACTAATTTACACGTATAAATTACAATTCTTTAATGATATAGCTCGTTAATAAGAATTAAAAAATCATAGATACAATAATCAGTCTAATACGAGTTAAACTGCGGATGATAGGTCAGTTAAAAAAAACAAAAAAGTAGAAAAATCTCGATAAATCGCATTTATTAAAAGAGCGACTAAAAGTGAGACGTTTCGATGTTTACTTGCATCTCTTCAGTCACGAAGTGTTAAAATTCAAAATATGGTGATTGCATCTCGAATATAGAAAGTCAACGTGTGTTATGTGACAGCTTGGTTTCTGATAAAAATTACATACATAAAATTACACACACAAAACATAAAAGAATGAATAAAAAAAAAATTTCGCAAAAAATAAAGAACCGTTACAATTAAAATAAATCATTAGTAAAAAATCTTATCAAATCTCCTAAAATTTGAAACCTCCACACAGACTTGAGTCTTAGTATTAAAATTAAAAAACATTGTTGCGACAATGGCAGACAGTAAGACAATGAGAAGATACGTTGTTCTCACCGCAATATAAATAGACCAAGAACAACAAGTACAATGTGAGACAAACCATCATAAGGAATCCAATAACAGAGAGAGAGAGAGAGAGAGAGAGAGAGAGAGAGAGAGAGAGAGAGAGAGAGAGAGAGAGAGAGAATACATATTATTTAAAGCTGATAAGTCCTCAATTTTATTTAATCCATTTTTTTGTTTTTTGATAAAAATTATTTTCGAAATCAATCTTTTAAAGTAATGGGGCTCATGGTCAAGTATTTTAATTTCGTCCCATCCTATGGAATGATTTTCATTAATAATGTGGTCAGTGATGACCTATCATCCGCAGTTTAGCTCTTATTAGGCTGATTATTGTATCTATGGTTTTTTAATTTACACGTGTAATAATATAAATTTATATGTATTTATTATTTTTTTATATTTCAAATAATATTATATGATATAATACATACCTTTTTTATTCGTCACTCTTCATTTTCTCTTCTCTCTCATTCTCTCTTCTCTCTCATTCTCATTCTCTCTTTTTATTATATGACAGAATATTCGAAGCTTCTTTCATTTTTTTTTTATCTCCGATCTTCTCTGTATATCTCTTTCCATTGCCTATTCTTCATCTTTTCTTCAGCTTTTAGAAAACATTCGAACAAAGAAAACTTTTATTTAGAAGCGATATATGTATATGAATTTCTCTTAGGCCTATCTCGAGCAATGAAAGATCTTAGTTATTACGTAATTTATTGGTTGACAATTTAAAATAAATTAAAATGAATTTGAAATTAAATTTTATTTGGAAGTTTGCTCGCAGACGCTTCATTAAGAAAAATAGATATTAACTTTTAAAGTTATAGAGCTATAGAAATAAATCATTTTAAAATAATTTAGGTATAATAATTTATTCTCTTTATTACTTTAAAATAATCAATTTAATATAATTATTAAATATTTTGTTTAAAATAACCTCCAACACAAAGACAAACATTCCTATGAATAAGAGTGTCAATAAGAGTGGTTGACTGACATTGAGCGTCTGAAATTTCTTCGCACGGATTTAACTTCATCGATCAAACTATCTGAAAAAAAGATATAACTAATTTACACGTGTAATAATATAAATTTATATGTACTTATTATTTTTTTATATTTCAAATAATATTATATGATATAATACATACCTTTTTATTCATCACTCTTCATTCTATCTTCTCTCTCATTCTCATTCTCCCTTTTCCTTTATTCTTTATTATTATATTTATGTTATTATATTTATTAATATAATCCCGTTTGCAAACTGTCACCGCACTGTCACCGAACTCAACAACATTCAATCAACTCTCGCATCATCGACCGCCAATCACGCGCGCGGAAAAGGGGCAACAATACAAGCGATACAAAACACACATTTCATGCGTATAACTTTTTTTTATACAGGACTAGCACGCAGCGCGCGCTAACGCGCGCGCCAACGCGCGCGCCTTTTTTCTACGCATTTAATTTTAATTATTTTTATTTTAAAATATTCATCCCATTCTCTCATTTCTATATTTCTCCCTTAACTAATTCCTTTTCCTCTTCTCATTATTCATCATTTTCATATTTAACCACGCTCAAAATATCACTCTCTCTCTCTCTCCCTCCCCCTCCCTCCCTCCTCCCTCTCTCTTTCTGTCAAATATCGGACTAAACTTTTATAACTTACCATACCCAAAATCTGTCATCAAATTGGTCAATGTTCATTCAACTTATTTAAAACTACAATTATAATACAATATACCAATATAATTGTAACAAAATTATCACACTTTCTCAACTGTCAAACTATTAACCTTCATGATGACAGCCACTCGATGGTATACGAATATAACGCACAACGCGAATCGAGACAACCAATCAGCATCGCGGAGAAGCGGCAATAATACATGCGAGAATCGACTTTAAATGCCTTTTTTAGAAAGGGACTAGCACGAAGCGCGCGCTAACGCGCGCACCTTTTTTTCTGCACATTTAATTTTAATGTTTATTTTAAAATATTCATCCCAAGTAGGTATACTAGGAGAGTTCTAACCCAGGTCCTCTCAGGGGGGGGTGAGGCGCGAGGGGAATCGCGGTGCGGGGGGAGTGATGTCACGCGCGAGGAAAGGGGAACCGCGGCGCGCGGTGGGTGACATCACGCGCGGTGGGTGACGTCACGCGCGGTGGGTGATGTCACGCGCGGGGAAGGGGGATGCGCGGCGCAACCGATGGACGAGGGGGTCCGCGCAGTGAAGGGGAATCTGCGGCGTGATCGATGGACGAGGAGGTCCGCGCAGTGAAGGGGGATCCGCGGCGCGACCGATGGACGAGGGGGTCCGCGAGGTGAAGAGGGATCCATGGCGCGACCGATGGACGAGGTGGTTCGCGCAGTGAAGGGGATCAGCGGTGCGAGCGATTGACGAGGGGGTCCGCGCGGTGAAGAGGAATCCGCAGAAAGAAGACGGTGGTATGAGAAGGACAGCGCTACGTGTGGGAAAAGGATAGTGCTACAAGGATGTCATCATCGTGGGACAAGGACGACGCATAGATGTGAGAAGGACAACGCAAAGGTAAGTGAGCAACGAGTATATGAAAGAGAGAGAACGATAGCGCAAAACAACATGTGCGAGAGACACAACGATAATATCGCGAGACTTGCAATTAGCGCGAAAGAGAGAACGATAGCGCGAGGACAACGCGTGCGAGAGAGAGAACGATATCGCGAAGATGACGTGTACAAGAGAGAACGATATTTATAACTAGCGATACTTATAACTAGCGTAAGAGAGGGATAGGGACGCAAGGAGAGGCGCGTAAATAATCACATTTTTTAAATTGAAACAACAACATTTATTTATTAAAAATCTATACATTTTTTCTGTGTCAGCGCGAGAGATTACTTATTCTAATCGTGAGAAATAGACTTACGATTAACGCATGAGAAAGAACGATACTTACAACTAGCGCGAGAGAGACGCAGGGATGGGAACGCAAGGAGAGGCATGCAAATAATTAAATTTTTTTTTAACTTAAAATATAAGATTTATTAAGTGTGTGTATTATACATATATATATATATATATATATATATATATATATATATATATACAGGGTAGGGCATTTATCTTGAGACAAGATAATATCTCGATTGGAGTCGATTATTTTGAAAAAAGTTTTAGACAAAAGTTGTATGGTTTCAAGGGGGACATAAAATGGTGTCATTAGTTTGATCTTGAAGAGCCACCTGAAGGACACGCGAAGGTCAGCTCCAACTTTTTAAATGGGACACCCTATATGCTTTTGCATATTCTTGTAGCTCATCTCAAGAGCTTTCCAAAACACTATAATTAAGTTAGTTTTCATTAAGTACTTTCCAAGTTATGAGGCTTGAAATCATTTTTTAATTTTACATAAACCGTAAAATATCTTGTAAAATATTCATTTTTCCATTATTTTACCTTAATACTTTTATGTACAAAATAATGAGAAAAATCAATTGGTGTAAAGAAAACTCATAGTTGTTTCGAAAAAAAAAATGTAATTTGCAATTAACAATTACATATTTTTTCTTAAAAATAACTATGTCTTTTCTTTACACCAATTGATTCCTCTCATTATTTTGTACATAAAAGTATTAAGGTAAAATAATCGAAAAATGAATATTTTACAAGATATTTTACGGTTTATGTAAAATTAAAAAATGATTTCAAGCCTCATAACTTGGAAAGTACTTACTGAAAACTAACTTAATTACAGTGTTTTGGAAAGCTCTTGAGATGAGCTACAAGAATATGCAAAAGCATATAGGGTGTCCCATTTAAAAAGTTGGAGCTGACCTTCGCGTGTCCTTCAGGTGGCTCTTCAAGATCAAACTAATAACACCATCTTATGTCCCCCTTGAAACCATACAACTTTTGTCTAAAACTTTTTTCAAAATAATCGACTCCAATCGAGATATTATCTTGTCTCAAGATAAATGCCCCAGCCTGTATATATATATATATATATATATATATATATATATATATATTGCGACGTTTATTCAATTAGATTCAAATGAATCGCGACACTCCTCGAGGTGGTTGGATGGGAACGTGCGCGGGGGAGTGGAAACGCCGTCAAAAAAGTAGCGAAAATAATATACTCGCGCTCAGGGAAACCGGGATGGAGGGCGTTCTCGCGCGAGCCGCGGCGGAGCTGAGGCCGTATCGATATATCGAAAAGTTGGGCGCTAGATGCGGTCTTCCACGCATCAGTTTTCGCGAAAAGCCGAAAGACGCTAAAAACAATAGCCTACTTCGCCACGGGCCGACTAGCTCGCCTAACGGTAGAGGGAAGGGGTCGTTAGAGAAAGTTAATTGATTATGCGAGTCTTCACGGAACCAACACACGACAGACAAAACGATAATCGACAACAAAGCGAGGCGAACACTTAAATAAATTACGCGATTTGAACAAAGAAAGATAACAAGTTTATTACTAGAAAAATAAAGTAACAATACGAGTGAATAATAAGAAATCAATAATAAGAAGTGGATCGATTTTGAACATTAGCTCAGCAATCAATAAGAAGCGATAATTGAACTGAGATTAACAATTCCTTACAGAGACTTTAGTTCGCTATTCATTCCACGAGAAACGAGAACGAATCATACAAATCAAGTAGAAACGACGGTTCACAATAAATTCGAACGACATACGAAAGCGCAATATACAATACAATTAATCCTGGCACGAATAATGCGACAATATTCTGAGCAAATATCTGCTCGAAATCGACAACTAATACGAGAGCACTAAGACAATCCGATTGTTTATCCGAGCCCGTTTTTATGGCCGGAGTTCGCAGAACTGAGCGAGACTTTACGGAATACCAAGGGTTTTCAGCACGGAAATATTCGCGGATGATACTCAAACGATATCGTAATTTCGGCAGCCAGATCGACAACTTATCGCCACGGACTTTTCCTCACAATCTCCTAGTTCGCAAAACAAATCGACAGCATAAGTAACCAAAGATCGACAGCATAAGTAACCAAAGATCGAAAATACTCAATACTTTTGCGAAAACGGATCACGTATGCGACAGGCGAACGATATTCTCAAATTTCGATAGCCGACGGTAGACGAAGACTTTTCTCCGCCGACGTTTCGCCTCTTTCTTCCGCGCAAGCCGCTCAAATTTCACTCTCAAGACTTTGGCGATTATCTCGCACCACGATAAATTCGACAGACGCTACGTACCATTTATTACGCTCGAGTCGACGGCGTAATAGGCGCGACAAAGACGACAATATTCTGTTACCCTTTATTACGCTCTTTTCGGCGGCGTAATAAGCGCGACAAAGATGCAATCACTCTAACGCACAAAATACAATTAAATACTATTCACGCTCATACGCACTCTTAACAAAGGTCGACGACATACACGCAATCAGAAATCGCCCTGAGATACGTAACGGAATATTCTACGCGGCAACGACAGCGGTACGACAACACGGGCGGTATTCGCTTTCGCGATCCTTCCGCACGCGGTCGATATTCGACGGTCGATAGCTACGCGTAAAGAACACCCGAAACCTGGAGAGAAACGAACATTGCCTTATCGATCTAATGCCGACGTTACGATGGTCCTTCCTCGGTCGCCCGAAAATTCACCAAATATCACCTGCTCGGCACTGAGCCTGAGTGGCCGCGAAACACGAAAAAGATGGCGACGGCGGCAGAACGGCCGGCACGCGGACGAAATCGCGTACGTGGCTTACAAGGAAAGATGGGCAATCTCACCGATAATGCTTCCTCCTGCTGGGGATGGTCCTCGGCCTCGTCCTCTGCTCGGTCTCAACAATGGCGACAGACACACGATAACAACAACGAAATACTTTAGAGCGACTAAACAGCTCGAGCTACCGCACCAGAATGATCCTGGGATCTCGCGGCCCGGGGTCGATAGCGGCGTCAATGATCGCTTAGTGGAGTGTGCAGCCCCGCGGTCAATCAGGGCACGGCACGCAAGAGGTCCTAGTGCCTCGCGAGATCCGCGGCGCTTTAGCGCTTCGCGCGCAATTAATTTGATTTAAATTGTTTGCTGACACGAGCCCATTTTCAAGGACTCGTTGGAGACTCTGCTGTCGTTTGTCCTCCTCGGAGGGTAGCGTCGATCGGACTTCCGTCCCCCTATCCGGAACGTAGGCGAATTCCCCCGGTATCGTCCTTGGTTAAGTATTTTCCAAGCGCTACTTTATCCTCTGTTCGCTGTCGACGAGCGTCTTAACGCAATCTTCCTTGATGTGCTTCCGGTCCTCCGGATCTTCTCCGGCGAGGTGCCCGTTGTCGTTTATGACAAACAAAAAAAATACCAACATAATTAATAATAAGCCTCACAAAATAACGATAGCGCTCGTCTCTCCGGGGATTTTCGATAACGCTTTCTCGAGGTTGATTCTGACGCGGCCGCTCGGCCCGCGCCCCGTAAAAATCTCGGGGCGGATGGACGCGCTACAGGACGGCAACGTCACAATATATATGTGTGTGTGTGTGTGTGTGTGCGTGTGTGTGTTTGTGTGTGTGTGTGTGTACTTAAAATTAAGATTAGTAATAATAAAATTAATAAAAATAAAACAAAATATAAAATATGATAAAATTAATTAGGGAACGGTGCACCAGGCTAAGGCGAGGCCGCTCCTGGAAGGCTAAGGGACGATGTGTTGAGCTGAGGAGGCCGCTCCTGGTCTTCTCGTCGACCATTCATATATTCTCGTAAACTCTGAAATTAAACATAATAATTGTAAATGTTTTAAATTTATTACACATCAACAAAAATATTTTTACCTTCAACGTTTCCAAGTCATGTCGTAGCATATTCTCATGCACATCTTCTTCGAATTTTTCTATACCTTTACATGATTCAAGATAGTTACAAAGTCTATTTCCGAAACATTTACTTTAGTGTGATTAGGATCTTCCGCATCTATACAATCTATACAAAAACTTGCATTACATTTTTTAACTGAGTTCGCCCAAAATTTTCGAGATTTGAGAAATCTGTTCAACGAAATTGTACGAGGTTTTTTCAAGCCGAGCTCTCGATTTCTTATAAATTGAACGACTGAAGTTTCCAGATTCTCCTTCGAAAGTTGTTCCCGCTCATACTGAAGTAATTCTTCAACATCACTAGTTCGAAAATCAAAATCAGGTTCCTTATCGAATGATTCTTCCTTCGCATACAATTTCTTCCATTTCGCTCTCCTCTCTCTCTCAATCTCAATTTTTTCCGCCACAACTGGATCCATCCAGTCATCATTATCATCCATATCTTTATTGCCGATGATTACGTTATCTTCAACCATTGCACTAACGTAACACACAAGACACGCAAAGAACAACGAAATAATATTCTAATGCCGCAGACTCCTCTTCATTATATATCTTTTAATATCTCGCGTCTCATTCCAACTAGAGCATCGCGTCTCATCTACGTCAGCATTTCTCTACATCTTTAGCGGAGCGTGTTGAAAAAAATTGTCAACTATTCTTATTCGTATGGAAGGAAAGAAATAAAATCATAGATGGAAAGAAAAATAATTATTTATTGCACGCATCGTAAAGAATATCATTTACAGCACATGTTAATAATTCGCAATCGATCAATGATTCGCTGTTAAAAACATCACTCTCACGTATCATTTTACATCATCGCACACAGTAGTAATATTATTACGTTGTAATACAGTTTTAAATTGTTTAAATTTTTCATTTACGAGATACGTATTCTCGCATAACCAATTGCGCATATGATCGATACAATTTTCAAAATTAAATAAATGTAATGTTTCTGGTTTCATGTACAAAGAATTGCCACATAATGTGAGTTTTACAATTTTTGATTGATACATTTCAATCGTTAAATCTCCAATTATTAATGGGAGAGCAGTCGATTGTAGAAATTGTTCAACGTCTGCTTGCTTCCGCATCAACAAATTCCACGTTGAAAAGGGCAACACTATTTGATTGCCTCGATTGTTACCGAGAATCAGTTCCACGTACGATACAGCTCCAACGCTTATTCCAATGTCCAAATACTGGTACGACGTTGGGGTTAGAGCGTACCTTCTTCCAAGTATGCGAGCCGTACGACGAGGCTGAATACTATAAAAATATAAATAATTAGACCAATATTTAAGAAAATTTTAAACAAATTGAAAAATTTTTAAACGATTTAATCTTACGTGTCGCATTTCTGTTTCTTACACGGTGGAGTTTCATCGTTTCGAATCAAAACGTAGAAATTCATATTTCTTCAGCGGTGAACCTTTCACACACGTGATTGATGCAATACTGCAATCGTATTAGAATTAATATCAATTCAAATAGTATCGTAAAATGCGATGTAGAGGGGATTATTGCTGACGCAACATTTAAATTTCCTTCAAAATTTTGTCGCGCCGATGTACGGCTACATCATCCTCAGAACAAAGATTTAGCTGAATTTGCTAAAATCGAGCGCCGATATACGGCTGCCTCTGATACAATCACGTCAAATTATTTAAATGTACGTGACAAATAATGAAAAAATAACATCCAAGGTTAAAATGTGTATCATCCCTAAACAAAGATTTAGCTGAATTTGTTAAAATCGAGCCCCGATGTACGGCTGCCCCTGATGCAATCACGTTAGATTTTTCAAATGTACGTGACAAAACGTAAAATTTTTAAGGTCAAATTGCACACGGTACTACGGGAAATTTTTTGTAAGATGAAATCGTTTCTAGAATGTTCGATGATAAAACAATGCAAGAGACGGTATATAAATCATGATAGAGAGGCGCATCCCACCAGTAGCTAAAGTGCATCAGGAGTATCATTAGAAACGCTAAATTTCGCAAGTGTTACAATATGAAGGAGCAAATTTTGCGAGAGCAATCCGCTTTGCTTGATTCGTTGGAAAATTGCATTGTGTGGGAGCAGCGATGCGACCAATACATCGAGTCGCTGGAAGAGCAAAGTCGAATCAAAGGACCGCGATTATCGATCGGATATCGACAATCGCTGATTGCTCAGATTGCGTCTCGAAGGGCTGAAAAATTTGATACGCGGATGTTTCGTACACGCGGGTCCCGGATGTAGTGCGCGTCAAAATGGACTTGTGTGGCGCGAAATTGATACGGCGTTCGAGAGTCGCGTATTGACTGGTGTGGTGATAAACTATAATCACATCGAATCGCGCCAATTTCTCGATGACGTCAAAGACATTGTGTTGGTCATTATCGCTATTTTCATCCTTTATCAGACCGAATTCATCGGACACGGCACTTTTTTATTTACAAGCGGTATATCGTATATTGTCCATCGCATAATCGCTCGTGTCAAATCTGGTGATATCGCGCTTCATGTTCTCATAGACATCCGCGCACTCAATGTGATATATGAGTCTGTCTGTGTCGGTGTACATGATCTTACATTTGTCGCAATACAGAGGAAATATGTACTCGTGATGAAATTCGTACAGACACGTCTTGGATATGGACGCTAGGGTAGGCATTATCGCGAATACTTAATTTAACGACAATGAAATCTTGTCAATTATTGAAGAACTTCGCGAGGCCGGCCTTATTATAAATTAAATATGCTCTCGGTACCGAAATGTCAATTAATAAATTTGCTCTCGGTACCGAAATGTCGATTAATAAATTTGGATTATTGCTCAGAACATCGATCGACTATTGAACGGTTTTTGAACGGAAATGAACGCCCGTCGAACAGCTATTGAACGGTAATTGAACGGTCATCGAACGGAAACGAACGCTCGTCGAACGGTCATCGAACGGTAATGAATGACCATTGAACGGAAATTACAAATGGATCGATAAGCTCGCTATCTCGACTCGTTGCAGAGTACAATACGCGAAAACATCGCACCATCGGTATGAGGCCTGTCGACGTCACTCCGACGATCGCCAAAAAACTTTTAAATACGGTGTACAGCAACGTAAAAATTGCGACTCCGGCAAAATTTAAAGTAGGCGATTCGGTACGCGTGAGCAAATACAAGACCATCTTTGAAAAAGGTTTCACACCTAATTGGACGACCGAAATGTTTAAGATTATCGAGGTGCAGAAAACTAATCCCGCGACATTCATACTCGAAGATTCGCGGGGAAATCCCGTCGCTGAAGGATTCAACGAATACGAGTTACAACGCGTCGCCAATCCCGACGTATATCTCGTGGAAAAAATTTTGCGGGAAAAGGGTGATGACGTATACGTGAAATAGTTGGGAATGGATAAATCATACAACTCTTGGATTCATAAAAATAATATATTGTAAACATTTATTGAAACATATAAAATATGCGTATAAAATATATATAAATATAAAAATATATAATATAAAATGTACAAAATATATACATGGTTATGTACAAAATATACAATAAACAAAATATACATTTATTTATAACGGTAACTGATGATGTCCCCACGGTATCGAATCGGTGGTATCCGGTACGATATATCGCTTGTCGTCGTACAGACTCAGAGCAATTTTCGTCTCGCGAATCGTGTATACTTGGTGTAATTTAGATCGTATACACGACTGCTGACGCGTCATTTCAATCTCTTCGTTCAAGCACCGCGTGTAATCGTCGAACGTTATCGTTCTTCCAACAACGTTGCTCTTGACGCCTTTGACTTTCTTCGTATCCTTTTTCCCATTCACTCGTAACGCGTACATCTTTGCTCTGAGCCCGACGAAATCGTTCATTATGGCACCGTTGTTTTCGTCCTTCATCAGACCTGGTACCTTTTTATTTACAAGCGGTATACCGTACGCATTGTCCACCACATAATCGCTCGTGTCGAATCTAGCGATGTCGCGCTTCATATTCTCATACACATCCGTGCACTCGATGTGATATATGAGACTGTCCGTATCGGTATACATTACCCGGCATTTGTCGCGATACATTGGCACCATATACTCGTGATGAAATTCGTACAAACATGTCTTGGATATGTCGAGTATACACATACCCACGTAAATCGGTTTGTAAAATTTCACCTCGAGTTTACGCAATTCCACAGCGATTAAGTTTTCCGAAAAAACGCTTCTGTTGTGGAAATTTGGTTTCGCGATCATCGTTTCTGCGACGTACCGACCGTCCACTTTGTTAATAATTTTACATCGACACGATTGCGCACATTTTCCATCGTTTTGCCAAACACCGCATTGTTCATTAATTTGTATAAATTTTTTTCGAAATCATTTTTAGCCAATGTTCTGAAATATGTATTTAATTCTATAATTCTATTTAATTCTGTAATTTTGAAGCCAGGGAGATTGTGAAAACTGTAAAATTCGGTGTATTTTCTTTACACGAAGGCCGTGCCGCGTACACTGCTGCAGATTGCGGTAGTGTATCACGTAACGCTTCTTATCGTATAACGTTGCAAGCAGTTTGAATTCCCGCTTGCCAGGTGATTTGTCGCGTGTCGGACAAAACGGTAGGTTAGTGTGCGCATCGTGAAGATGTTGCGGGTACTCGAGGTCTACTTCGAGGATATAGCCCGTAGGCGAATCTAGCGCGATGGATGATACGTCAAAATTGGACACATCGTCGACCCATTGAAAATCGGCATAGGGCAACGGTTGACACATTGCCCATTCGTACAAATTATTTACATCAAAGTACATCAACTACGATGATGGTTTCGATGGATCGTACGACTCCATGTGCTTGTTATTAGCGCGAGCGTATCTACCCCAACATTGACTCAGACCGCCGCGTATACCACGTTCGATGAACATAACTATGTCGATGTCTGTAAGCAACTCAAACGTGATCTTTGTATGCTTCAACATGGCGTCCCACGTGTATCCGGGAAGAGTATAGTAATACGCGGGGTCGAGTCCGTAACTTTCGATACATTTATCTTGAAAGTTTTCGAAAATGTCGGCTAATAACAAGACATCGATTTTGAGGTACAAGTCGCTATATTCGCCTAGCGTCCGAATGGAGAATCGCGTCCAGACGTTCTCGGCGTGCGTGTAATCGCTCTCGGATACAGTTTCGCCTGTCAAGGAACTGTAAAATGATTCGCGCGGTTGTAAACACATATCTTGCAACCTGTCAACGGAATCGATGTATTCGTACGGAATACACGTTAACAAATTGAAATTTTCTGTAGATAAATTTTGAAATTCCGATTTTAAAATTTTGAGTTTGTCTTTGTCTAAAAGTGATGTCAATTTATCGAGACTCGATGCGATAAATTTAAAGGAATCGATGAAACGTAATTTTATATGATTTTTTTATTCTTCTTCTTCTTTAAGATCAACATTTTTAGTAAACGAAATATATTTTTCCTTGGTTATCGGTAATAACTCGATTTTCCCTTCGAACGCTGTGGCTATTTCCTCGATAATAAAATAAGAATCGTAACCGGATAAATTGTGAAAAACTATTGGAATACAAAAAGATTCTTTATAATTTAGATTACAATTTGAATGTGCGGACCTCTGTACCGCCCGGTCAGATGGCAATGATCGCGAACGCGTGTATCGTCTTGCGTAAATGGTTTTTCGCATATATGACATTGAGTTACGGAATTTCTCCCACTCTTCGGACGTTAAATTTACCATGGAGACAATTGTTTTTAAAATATTCTTAACGCGAATTGCTAAATTTTTGAGGTCTTCGGCGAACCATGTTATACAATCGGCGCTTCGACGAATGATACGCTGATAACGATTCGTCGTGTGAGCAATGTACATAGTAAGCTAAACCAAATACCCTATGATGTTGATAAGCGTTTTTCCCTTCTTCCTTCTTGGCCAAGACACATTCTAAGTCGGCGTACACGATGAATGGAAGCCGCTCCTTCCGATTAGGGTTGTTGAATAGCCACATGTCCTTGTCGCTCGGCAATTGGACAGCACAATCGTTCAGCTTTCCACAGTCGACCGTATGCAACTGCAACTTGTCATTCGAACCAAAATAATGAAGACATCTGTAAAAGAAAAAAATTTTAATTAAGATTTATGTAACAAAGTGTATAACCTATAATTATTCAAATAATATAAAATAAACTTACCGATCACAGATATAACTTTGGCCATTGTGTTTGCTAAATTGCGAGCTCACGAGCCTGGATAAATTCTTGATCCATGCAAAATGTCCCACGCTGTTGTCGTCTTCAATGTACAGCAGATTAACATGCTTGTCCTGCTTCTGCTGCGAAAGACGTATCGGGACAATGTTCTTGTCTTCGATGCCGTACACATTGATTGAAATGTCATTTGCATGTTCAAATTTCTTAATCTGATTCACTGTCACTGGAAACTCAATGTCCCGAAGATTTAGCACTGTCGCGTAATGCGGGTACGATGATTCCCGTTCCGCGTGACTTTCGGCGGGATACAGAGCGGCGACCACTGCTCACGCGAAACACGCATTGTCTTTTGATTGCACGTTAATCACCGCTCTCTTCATCATAATCTCCCGCGGTAACTTGATGTGACATCCCGCGCGTATGGGATTGTACTTGTTAATATTTACAGTTAAATTAAGTATTCGCGACAATGTCCACCCGCTATCGCGTTCCTGAAACTCTTCCAGAGACGCTAGGGTGGACTCGATAACGCGCTGTTCGTACCACTCGCGTACATCAGATGTGCGAAAAAGTTCATAGTTTCTCGTATTCACACTTTTATTCGCGTGTTTATCACCCGACACAAATTCACCATTAAATATAGTGTTCACTTTTACACTGTTGTGTTTTTTTAGAGCATCTTGTACATGTTCCAACACAATGTCTTTGGCGTCATCGAGAAATTGGCGCGATTCGATGTGATTATAGTTTATCACCACACCAGTCGATACGCGACTCTCGAACGCCGTATCAATTTCGCGCAACACAAGTCCATTTTGACGCGCATTACATCCCGCGTGTACGATACGTCCGCGTACCGAATTTTTCAGCCCATCGAGGCGCACGATCTGAGCAATCAGCGATTGTCGATATCCTATCGATAATCGCGGTCGTTTGATTCGACTTTGCTCTTCCAGCGACTCGATGTATTGGTCGCATTGTTGCTCCAACACAATGTAATTTTCCAACGAATCAAGCAAAGCGGATTGCTCTCCCAAAATTTGCTCCTCCATATTGTAACACTTGCGAAATTTAGCGTTTCTAATGATACTCCTGATGCACTTTAGCTACTGGTGGGGGCGCCTCTCTATCATGATTTATATACCTTCTCATGCATTGTTTTATCATCGAACATTCTAGAACAATTTCATCTTACAAAAAATTCCCCGTAGTACCGTGCAATTTGACCTTGAAAATTTCGCGTTTTGACACGTACATTTGAAAAATCTAACGTGATTGCATCAGGGCCAACCATACATAGGGGCAGGATTTTAACAAATTCAGTTAAATCTTTGTCTAGGGATGATACACATTTTAAACTTGGATGTTATTTTTCACTATTTGTCACGTACATTTGAATAACTTTGACGTGATTGCATCAGGCGCAGCCGTAAATCGGCGCTCGATTTTAGCAAATTCGGCTAAATCTTTGTTTCGATGCAAATCTTAACCTTGAAAATTTCGCGTTTTGTCACGTACATTTGAAAATTTCGACGTGATTGCATCAGGAGCAGCCGTACATCGACGCTCGATTTTAGCAAATTCAGCTAAATCTTTGTTCTGAGGATGATGCAGCCGTATATCGGCGCGACAAAATTTTGGAGGAAATTTAAATGTTGCGTCAGCAATAATCCCCTCTACATCGCAATTTACGATACTATTTGAATTGATATTAATTCTAATACGATTGCAGTATTGCATCAATCACGTGTGTGAAAGGTTCACCGCTGAAGAAATATGAATTTCTATCGTTCTGATTCGAAATGGTGAAACTCCACCGTGTAAGAAACAGAAATGCGACACGTAAGTTTAAATCGTTTAAAAATTTTTCAATTTGTTTAAAATTTTCTTAAATATTGGTCTAATTATTTATATTTTTATAGTATTCAGCCTCGTCGTACGGCTCGCATACTTGGAAGAAGGTACGCTCTAACCCTAACGTCGTACAAGTATTTGGACATTGGAATAAGCGTTGGAGCTGTATCGTACGTGGAACTGATTCTCGGTGACAATCGAGGCAATCAAATAGTGTTGCCCTTTTCAACGTGGAATTTGTTGATGCGGAAGCAAGTAGACGTTGAACAATTTCTACAATCGACTGCTCTCCCATTAATAATTGGAGATTTAACGATTGAAATGTACCAATCAAAAATTGTAAAACTCACATTATGTGGCAATTCTTTGTACATGAAACCAGAAACATTACATTTATTTAATTTTGAAAATTGTATCGATCATATGCGCAATTGGTTATGCGAGAATACGTATCTCGTAAATGAAAAATTTAAACAATTTAAAACTGTATTACAACGTAATAATATTACTACTGTGTGCGATGTAAAATGATACGTGAGAGTGATGTTTTTAACAGCGAATCATTGATCGATTGCGAATTATTAACATGTGCTGTAAATGATATTCTTTACGATGCGTGCAATAAATAATTATTTTTATTCCATCTATGATTTTATTTCTTTCCTTCCATACGAATAAGAATAGTCGACAATTTTTTTCAACACGCTCCGCTAAAGATGTAAAAAAATGCTGACGTAGATGAGACGTGATGCTCTAGTTGGAATGAGACGCGAGATATTAAAAGATATATAATGAAGAGGAGTCTGCGGCATTAGAATATTATTTCGTTGTTCTCTGCGTGTCTTGTGTGTTACGTTAGTGCAATGGCTGAAGAAAACGTAATCATCGGCAATGAAGATATGGATGATAATGATGACTGGATGGATCCAGTTGTGGCGGAAAAAATTGAGATTGAGAGAGAGAGGAGAGCGAAATGGAAGAAATTCTATGCGAAGGAAAAATCATTCGATAAGGAACCTGATTTCGATTTTCGAACTAGTGATGTTGAAGAATTACTTCAGTATGAGCGGGAACAACATTCGAAGAAAAATCTGGAAACTTCAGTCGTTCAGTTTATAAGAAATCGAGAGCTCGGCTTGAAAAAACCCCGTACAATTTCGTTGAACAGATTTCTCAAATCTCGAAAATTTTGGGCGAACTCAGTTAAAAAATGTAATGCAAGTTTTTGTATAGATTGCATAGATGCGGAAGATCCTAATCACACTAAAGGAAAATGTTTCGGAAATAGACTTTATAACTATCTTGAATGATGTAAAAGCATAGAAAAATTCGAAGAAGATGTACATGAGAATATGCTACGAAATGACTTGGAAACGTTGAAGGTAAAAATATTTTTGTTGATGTGTAATAAATTTAAAACATTTACAATTATTATGTTTAATTTCAGAGTTTACGAGAATATATGAATGATCGACGAGAAGACCAGGAACGGCCTCCTCAGCCCAACACATCGTCCCTTAGCCTTCCAGGAGCGGCCTCCCCTTAGCCTGATGCACCGTTCCCTAATTAATTTTATCATATTTTATATTTTATTTTATTTTTATTAATTTTATTATTACTAATCTTAATTTTAAGTACACACACACACACACACACACACACACACACACACACACACATATATATACATATATGTATAATACACACACTTAATAAATCTTATATTTTAATTTAAAAAAAAATTTAATTATTTGCATGCCTCTCCTTGCGTTCCCATCCCTGCGTCTCTCTCGCGCTAGTTGTAAATATCGTGATATCGTTCTCTCTCATGCGTTAATCGTAAGTCTATCTCTCACGATTAGAATAAGTAATCTCTCGCGCTGACACAGAAAAAATGTATAGATTTTTATTAAATAAATGTTGTTTCAATTTAAAAAATGTGATTATTTACGCGCCTCGCCTTGCGTCCCTATCCCTCTCTTACGCTAGTTATAAGTATCGCGATATCGTTCTCTCTTGTACACGTCGTCTTCGCGCTATTGTTCTCTCTCTCGCACGCGTTGTCTTCGCGCTATCGTTCTCTCTTTCGCGCTAATTGCAAGTCTCACGATATTATCGTTGTCTCTCGCACGTGTTGTTTTGCGCTATCGTTCTCTCTCTTTCATATACTCGTTGCTCACTTACCTTTGCGTTGTCCTTCTCACATCTATGCGTCGTCCTTGTCCCACGATGATGACATCCTTGTCGCACTTGTAGCACTATCCTTTTCCCACACGTAGCGCTGTCCTTCTCACACCACCGTCTTCTTTCTGCGGATCCCCCTTCATTGCGCGGACCCCCTCGTCCATCGGTCGCGTCGCGGATCCCCCTTCACTGCGCGGACCCCTCGTCCATCGCTCGCGCCGCGGATCCCCCTTCACTGCCTGGACCCCCTCGTCCAGTGGTCGCGCCGTGGATCCCCCTTCCCCGCGCGTGACGTCACCCACCGCGCGCCGCGGTTCCCCCTTCCTCGCGCGTGACGTCACTCCCCCCGCACCGCGGTTCCCCTCACGCCTTATCCCGCCTGAGAGGAGCTGGGTTAGAACTCTCCTAGTATACCTACTATCCCTTTCTCTCATTTCTATATTTCTCCCTTAACTAATTCCTTTTCCTCTTCTCATTATTCATCATTTTCATATTTAACCTCGCTCAAAGTATCACTGTCAAATATCGAACTAAACTTTTATAACTTATCGTACCCAAAATCTGTCATCAAATTGGTCAATGTTCATTCTTATTCAATTCGACCATTAATCATGTACACGGAAAAAAGACAACAATACGTGCGATATTTATCGACTTGAATTTAATTATTAAACAATTACTTATGATAAAATAAATTTGTTTAATTTTTAAGTTAAAATTTAATAGTTAGTATTAATTAATTTTATTATTTATTTAAAAAAATAATTTTAATTTCTGTTAAAATTCTCTTAAAATAAAAATTTAAAGCATAAATATAGAAATATTAATATTATTTGTTAATGGCAAGTGCATGGGATCATTTGGAGACAATTTTTCTTCAAAAATATCGAGAAAAGTTATGATTTTTTGTATGTTTCTAATTTTTGCTATCATGTATCTTTGCAACTAACAATAAGCTTTAAATTAAAATTTTATTAAAGTAAACTCTACTTGAAATTAACAAAAGAATGTGATTTTGTTAATAATTTATTTCCATTAGATTTATATTGTGAAAAATCCTTTATTTTTAATCAATTATAACTCGAAAATGATATCTTGAAGTTTTTACTGAAAAAAATCGATGATATATGTAACTTAGTTTAGTACAATTAATGTTTTTCTAATGTATGTTAATAATTAAAATAAAATTCTTTATTTATAATTAAAATTCTTTAATATTTATTATATGTGTACTTTCTATAATAATTTGAAAATTTAATAAAATGACATAAATATTATTCTTTAATTTAAAAAATTAAAATTGAAATTATTTAATTTTAATTAATTAATTAATTTTATCATTTTTTATTATTATTATAACATAATCATATGTCATATATTAATTTGTTTTGTTTCATTAATCAAATATTTCTTTATAAACATAATTTTTTATTTTTTTGTTCGCATTATTATCTTTTAAATAAACTTTCAACGAATCCCAAGAATAAACTCGTGAAAAAATGTGACATACAGTTGTCCATGACTGAAAATATCTTTTCGAAGATCAATTGCAATTTTATCGAAAGTCTGTCTTTGTGATTTATTTATGGTCATAGCAAATGCCAATTTTACTGGAAATTGTCTTCTTCTGAATGTAAATGGATATATATTTTCGCAATACAAAGTGATACGATTAAGAAAAACAATTTCTCCAATTTTATTACCTGTTAAAATTTCACAACGCAGTAAATTATTATCTAAATCTAAAATTAATAATCTTGTACCATTACATAAACTTTCATTGATACTAAAATTTTTAATAAGCATGACAATAGTGTATTTTCTTAAATGTAATTTATATGGTGGAAGACATATTGGATTTAAGTTGGATAAGGAGATATTCTATCGGAATTGCTTCATATATGTTTTGATTATCTCCAGTTGTTTCAAGAATATTTATACTTGTATAAACTCTTTTTGTTGTTTCATCCAATAAATTTACTACTTTTTCGTTTATTTCTTCAACATCGACATTTCTTGCAGATAATATAACGTAATTAGTCATAATTTGATATTGTTTACGTTTTATAATATCTTCATACATGTCTTTAACTATGTTCGAATTTGCAGTTGCTATACATTTTTCTGGAATACAAATATTTTCTGAATGATCATTTAAAGAACCATTACCTAAATTTAGTAAAAATTGTGCAAATTCTTTTTCCTGTGATAAAGTTCTCATATTTTGTGTCAATGAAAATATCTTAAATTGCTTCCAAAGAATACTAAATTTGATCGATAAATTTATAATTTCATAACGCGTTCCTTTTTCTTTAACGGATAATAATTGTCTGAAATCAAGAAGAACAATTTTACCACCAAAATATAAATCATTTTGCATTATATCACGTAATGTTCGATCCATTATTTCTAATACATAGCGTGGTGTCTAGGGGCTTCGTCTATAATGAAAACATCTACAATGAAAACATCTACAAGTTTTAAATTTTTAGCTTCTTTAGATTGAACTTTAATGTTCGATGTAGAATCGCTGAAAAGAGGTACAGGTAACCCAAAAACTGTGTGTATTGTTTTTCCATTTGGAAGTAATGTTGCAGCAATACCAGTAAATGCCATCGTAGTAACTATTTTGCCTCTACTTTTAAATAGATAATACAAGGTTGTATAAATGAACGTTTTATCAGACCCACCTGAACCATCAATATAAAAACATTTCTCACTATTATTATTTGTTGTTATTATTAAAATAGTATCAACAATTTCTTTTTGTTCTGTATTTAATTGTTCATATCGTCGCATACCTATTGATGTATCTTCTTCATCTGTTCTTCATTATTTATTTCTTGTTCTTCTATTTCTTGTTCCATTTCAGGAAAATTAGCAATATTTGATTTTTCTTCTTAAAGTAAATTAATAATATGATTATAAACTTTTTTCATTCCTATTATAGATCCAAATCGTCTTATATAATCTTCTGACATATCTTTTTTAAACTCATTCCATAACTTTTTCGGATGAACTGGTTAACAATGAATTAATATTCGTACGAATAAATTTCGAAGTCGTCTTGGCATCATCCAAACTTTTGCTTCATTCATTGCACGATACCATTCATCATCATCTTCTATAAGTCCTAATGCTAAACATGCGGCAGTGAAAGTTTGATGTATTTCGTGTTATTAATTGTTTTTAATTCTTGAAAACTTGTAGTTCCTTTAACATGTAGTAAAAGTATACGTAAATGAAACAATTCTATCTGAGACGGACTGACGGTATACATACGACCAATACAATTAAAGTATCTTTGACGTCTTTCCCAGCGATTAATAATTCTGCCATTAATTTTAATTTTTTTAAATACATAATGAGATGGAATATCACTGTATAAATATTGTTTTGCTTCTTCATCTCGAGCATTTAATTCAAAATAATCTAATAACATTGTTACTCGTTCTACAGCAGATCTTATCGTATCATTATTAATATTATCATCGATTATTACATTATGTTCATTTGGTAAGTGAACTGGTAAACGAAATATAGCGTGACTTTTTTCTTGCAAAGGTTTACTTAAAATACGCCAACATGCTTCCACGTCCAACATACCGAGCTTCAATAAAATCTTGAATTTTATCATGATTTATAGTTTTATCTACATTTTCTCCAATAACTACGGATGCAGAATCATGAACTTTATAAATATATTTATATAAATATTTTACAGATCGTATACTCGTAACTATTTCAACATTAATATGACTATTGAATAAAAGTAAGAGCGTTGGATTAAATGGAACAACATATCGATTATCAACAACATATCGTCCAGGTCTTTCGTTTAGCAATCCATTATTTCTTCGATGATATTGCGGATAATCATCTTCATCCATAATCGTTTCAGATTGAAATGGTTTTGGAAAATGTTTCGAGCATTTATTATTTATCAAACACCAATCTCTACATGGTCCATGAATCATATGTTTCATTACAATATTATGTAAACTTTTATTTTCATTAGAATCAGGAATTTCTACAGAAATAAATTTATCAACTATTTCAGCATTTGATATTTTACAATTCTGTTTTAACGTAATTAACAAATGTATATGTGGCAGTCCACGTTTTTGAAATTCTATTACATAAACATATGCCAAAACTTCACCAAAAATTTTTTGTCTAACAATAATATCGATTAAATAATCTTTTTCATATTAAATACTCGAGCACATATATCTGGCCTATCTGCAGGTTGTTGATTTGGAAGTAAATTTTCTTTAATTTCGCGCCAATTTGGATTACAAGTCATAGTAACAAAGATATCTGATTTTTCATATTTCCGAACAATAGCCATCGCATCTTGATAATGTTGCAACATATTACGCGGTGAGCCTACAAATGTCGATGGAAGTATAATCATTTTTCCAATATGAGCATTATTATTATTGGCGTTGTTTGCTAAATAATCAATTAATCCTTTATAAGTCTTAGCTCGTAATTGTTTTTTATTCTGTTTACAATAATTAATTCGATCTTTTTCAATTTTTATATAACTATCAACGAGCCATTGTTGAAATAATCGTCTTCCCATAATGAAAATATTAAAATTATCACGTATAGCTATGCGATATTTTACATATGCAGCTCCACTTACTCGTTTATTACAATTTTTACGTTGTAAATTATCATGCCATCCTTGATTATCATATGGATAGAATAGTGGATAAATCCATGGTTCTACATTTGGATTCATTGTATTGACTTTGTTGTAATGTTTTATTATTTTTGTTATATATTGTTACATAAGTTTCCGGAATTTCACCATCTGCCGTAGTAGAAAAAATAGCTGCAACTTCATTTACTCTTTGCACATTGTATCGGCCACGATCAATGCATTTCTTTATCAAAAATCCCAATTGTAATTCACATATATTATTATTTTCAGTTATTTGTTGTTGCATTTGAATTTCTTCATGCGATATGATTTCTTCATTCGATATGATTCTGCAAAAATATTATTTGTACGCATTGTATTATCTATTAAATTTAAAATTTCTTTATCAAGATTAGAATTTCGATGTAACCGACACTCTGTCGCTTCATTATTATCCACAATAAAACGTTGACTATAACTTGGCATTTCATTAGGTGAAGGATACAATGCAGTATTAATTTGATAATAAATTTGTCCTTGAATTTTAAAACAATAAGGTCCACGTCTTTGCGCACTAAAATCTGATATGTTTGCATTAAACGACGCGAATGAAAATGTGTTATTGTAACCACTAATACGATTTAAAAAATGATTTGATTTTGGATGATTTCCAATAAATAATTCATAAAATTCATACGGAGGTTGTGGTAAAGAGTCTAACATAACAGAACATGACTGCAACAATCGTTAAATGAATTACCCTTATTAGCTACTTTTTCAGAATTAAAATATTTTGCACCACAATGTACACAACATATATTCATTTCTCCTATGTAATACTCTATGATATCTTTGTAATTGAGTAGTATAAGATGTATTAATATTTACAAATCCTTTTATTAAAGCGAACTTTTTCATTACGATTTGCATCTTTTATCAATTATATTGTGTATACTATTTGATGTGCTAGGTATACAGAAAGTAATATTGTTATTTAATAAAGTTTCTGTAGTTGAATTGTGAGCATTTCTAATTATATCAGTATCATCGTTAACATTAACATTATTTGTTGGATATAGTACTTTCATAGATGAATTAACATTAATTGTGAAACAGAATAATCTATTACTATATTTTTTGATAAGCTTATTAAAGTTTGCTCTATATTTGGACAAATCTCACTGCTTTTTGATAAAAATTGACAATCTTTTTTAATTATCATTCATTTCATTTCCCGTCTTTCCATCTGAGATTTTGCTTTTCTTTCTCATTTATTACGCTGGAATTCTTCTTCTTCTTCAGCAGTTCGAACTATTTTTCTTCGAGGCATAATTAATTATTAGTTTAATAAAATAATTGAATAATCCAAATTAAAGTCAATTTTAATTTAACATCAAGCCAAAGTTAATTTTAGTTCAAATTAAAGCTAACTTTAGTTTAAGAGAAAGCTAATTTCGATTTCCAAATTAAAATCAATTTGAATTTATATATCATTAAATAACAAATAATAATTATTATTATAATAATACTTTATTTATCAATTTTTATTTATTTCATTTTAAAATTAATTAAATTAGTTTATTAATTTAATTAATAATTAATAATTAATAATTAATTAATTTAATTTGTAACGGTCCACCTTTCTCGACGCTCCGGAACGACTCGTCGGATAGCCAGGATTCGAGCAAGGGGGGGGAAATAAATCAACTTGTGCGAACATTGTTCTTAAAATTAGCTGCGTGTTTATTGAATGAATTTATTATGTACAAGGTGTGTGTGTGTGTGTGTGTGAAAGTATAAATGTCGGCGTGTGTTTAACTAACTAGGAAAAATAATATCCGGTGTACGAATCGGAACGGCAGGTCTTGCGCGAATAAGAAATATACAACGGGCGCACCCGAAAAACTAGTATCGGACGGTCACGGAAACACGGACTTACTCTACGGAAATGCGAGACGGGTATTCGGGACGGACACGGAACTTAGGACTAGGGTTGTACCGTCGACGGGGCTGATTTGTCAGTACGGTGCAGAGTTGCCGGCGACACCCCGTGCAGTCGGGCGTTTGAGTCTGAGTCCTCGACTGAGACTGCGTACAGGAAAACCGGAGTTACCCGGTGGATCGGACGACAAGTCGTCTTGGGCTGGAGCCGGAAAAAAACCGGAGACACCCGATGAATCGAGGAACGCCTCGACCAGGACTGCTACAGGAACCAGAATTACTCGGCGGGAGTCGAGAGACACCTCGATCAGGAGCTGTTTCAGAAAGCCGGAGACACCCGGCAGATCGAGGAACGCCTCGACCGGAACGGTTTTCAGGAAGCCGGAGACACCCGGCAAATTGAGGAACGCCTCGACCGAGATGGGATGACCGACACCGGGAGCACCGATCGAGCCGAGGAGCACCTCGACCTGGGCGAGATCTGGTCAGGATCTGGCCTCGATGCACTGGTCGTGCCGGCTTTTATACCTGGCCGGAGATCCCCTACTTGGCGAATTACTCAGATGGGGCACGACTACGAAATTTGGGAATATTCGAAAAGAGCGAGCGAGAGCGAGACAGCAGCGCAAAGTGGTGAGAGCAAGCGAGAAAGCGAGCGTGCGAACGAGAGAGCGTGCGAGCATGCATAGTTGCGAGCGAGATAACAGGTATATAACGGGAAATTAGCGGGTACGATTAGTCGAGCGTGTAAAGAGATAAATAGATTTTATTAATTTCTACAAGAAAAGGAACGATGCGCGAGCGCATCGTTACAAATTTAATATTAATTTGAAAATAAAAAAGAATTTTATTCTAATAATTTTAATAAAAATTATTTTTAATTCAACAATTTAAGGCAAAATTAATTTTAATCTAACACTTTAAATCAAAAGTAATTTCAATCAAATTAAAATTAATTTTAATTTATAATTAAAGTTAAATTTAATTTTTAATTAAATTAATTCTAATTAAAGCCTAATTTTAAGTAATTAATTTGTGTCGAAACTAACTTCAAACTATTAATAAGTCAAAAACTAATTTTATTTTAAGTTAAATTTGAATCTAATAAAAAATCCAAATTACAATAAATTTTAATTTAACAAATCATAATCAATTTTAATTTAAGTCAAACTTTAATTCAACAATCCATGCCTTACAATCAATTTTAATCCACTAATCAAAATCACAACTAATTTGAATTTAATCAAATTTCAATCTAATAATTCAAATCAATCAATTTCAGTTCAATAATACAAGTAACAATCAATTTAAATCAAATTTCAAATCCTTAACTACTCACAACCAATTTCAATTCAAGTTTATTTTCATTCCAATAATCCAAATCATAATTAATTTTAGTTCAACAATCCAAGTCACAACCAATTTCAATTCAAGTAATGTCAAATCCATTCAATTTTACATCAAATAAAATTCAATTTTGGAAAAAATAAAAATTCGATTACAACCAAACAATTTTAATTAAGTTTAATTTTATAATTTTTATTTATTATTTTTATTTATCACAGCCAATTTAAATTCAAGTCAAAGTCAATTTCACACAATTTCACGCAATTTTAATTCAAATTCAAGTCAATTTTAATTCAATTTCAGTTTAATTTCAATTTCAATTTAATATCAAGTCAATATCAAATTACTTCAATTAATTCAATTTAATTTACGCCCAACAATCTCAAAGTTAATTTTAATTTAACAATTCAAGTCCAAACCAATTTCAATCCAACAATCAAATTTGCAATTAATTTTAATCCAACAATTTAAATTCAATTTCAATTTAAGTCAAATCTAGTTTCAAATTTATTCAAAGACAATTTCATACCAAGTTAAAGTCAATTTCAATATTAAAACAATTTCAGAGTTAAAACCAATTTCAAACAAACCATTTAAATTTAAATTAGTCGATCTTAATTTAATTGAAATCTTATATTCATCAATCTTATATTTCAAAATTGAAGCCAATTTCAATACAATAATTCAAGACAAAGTTAATTTTAATTTGAAAATCCAAATTAAAATCAATTTTAATTTAAAAATTACAAAATTAAATTAATTTTAATTTAATAGTTTTTATTAAAATTAATTATAATAAAATTATTTTTGAACAAACCGTATCAAAACTAATTCAAATTTATAATTAAATTTAAATTGATAAAATAAAATATATACAATAGTATACACGTTACGCTTAAATGATTATTTGATACAAGCAAAATGATGTAATTTTTTACATAAAAAACTGTAAAAAAAATTTTTTTTCTGTATCTTATTTATCTGTTTCTCTATCCTCCTCCTCCCCTCTTTCTCTCTTTCTCTATGTTTCTTTTTCTCTTTTCTCAATGAAAGGCTTCCTTTCTCTATCTTCTTTTTTTCTATCTTTCTCTATTTTTTTTCTGTCGTCTTTTAACTATTTCTTCTTATTTTTTCTTAAGTTAAAATAACTGAAAAGTAATATTTATACATATATTTATAAGTAATATTTATATATTTATATGATAAAACAAAGTAATACACATTTACACGTACAATGCGTAAATGATTATGTATGTAATGAATAAAGTGACTTAATTTTTGCAAAAAAAGAAACGCGTGAAAAAGTTAAGAGAAATACCTACTTTTTTATATTTTTCTCAGTTCTATATATCTCCTTCTTTATACACTGTCTCTCTTCTCTCGTGAAAAATAATTTTTTTTCTTTATCTTCTGTTCTCTCTTTCTCTATTTTTTTAGTTCTTTCTTTTTATTTTTTCTTAATAAATTTTTTCTTATAAATAACTGTAAATGATTACTTATTTGTGATATTTTATATGATAAAACAGAATAATATGTATTTACATATACATATAACGCATAAATAATTAATATTTATGTAACGAGCCGAACGTCATTAATTAATAAATTTTGCAGATAAAAACACATTTCCAAAACAATGTTGATACATACTTTTCTTTCTTTCTATCTTCTCTCTGTCCTTTATATATTTCCTTCTCCTTCCTCCCTCCTTCTCTCTTACTCTCTCTTTTTTAACTCTCTATGAAAATCTTCCTTTCTCAATCTTCTTTTCTTTCTATCTCTTTCTATTTTTTCTCTGTCGTCTTATAACCTCTTCTTTTTACTTTTTTTTAAATACCTATAAATTATTATTTATTTTTCATATTTAATATAATAGAACAAAGTAATATACATTTACATATACAGCACGGAAATGAGTACTTATGTGACAAATAAAATGATGTAATTGTTGCGAAACAGAAACGCTTTAAAAATAATGAGGAAAATACTTACTTTTTTGTATTTTCTTTCTGTTTTTTATATATTCTCTTTTTATCTTCTCAATTTCAACAAAAGTTCTTTTTTTTATCTTCTTTAGCCTTTTCTTCTTACTTTTTCGTAACTTTAAATAACTGTAAAACTGATTGTTTATTTATGATTTATGATACAAAACATATGACACATACACACAATAAATATATATTTACACATACATATAATGCATAAATAATTGTTTATGTGTACAAACATAATATAATTTTTGCAAAAAAGAACGCATATCTAACAGTATTGATATATACTTTTTTATTTCTTATGTATCTTTTCCCTACTCTCACTTTCTTTCTTTTTTTTTTTTCTCTCCTCTTTTCGCGTATGTTTTCTTTAATCTTTTTAACTTTATTCTTAAATGTTTGTTTTTCTGTCAGATTTTACTTTAACAGATTTAATTTTGGTATTTGCACACAACACGTATGAAGTAAGAGGTGTATTTATTATATGCCATAGCAACATATAAACCATAGTAATATAAATTACCTTTTCAAAAAAAGGTAAAAAAAAGAAGTCGAGTCATCTCAGTAGTAAAACATTATTGTACAAAACTATTTTACAAAAAATTATTTTAGTAAAAAATTGCTGTATTAAAAAAAATTGTATAAAATAGTTGTTATAACTATCTACAAAAATTAATGATATATTTAAATAGAAAATTACGTCGAGAATGAAAGAGTGCGATTTTATTTTATGTTTATCAACAATGTGTGTATGTCTCTCTCTCTCTCTCTCTCTCTCTCTCTCTCTCTCTCTCTCTCTCTCTCTCTCTCTCTCTCTCTCTCCCTCCCTCCCTCCCTCCCTTCCTCCCTCCCCCCTCCCCTCTCTCTCTCTCAGAAAGAAAACACATCCTTTACACCAATTGATTCCTCTCATTATTTTGTACATAAAAGTATTAAGGTAGGATAATCGAAAAATGAATATTTTACTAGATATTTTATGGTTTATGTAAAATTAAGAAATAATTTCAAGCCTCATAACTCGAAAAGTACTCAATGAAGAAATACTTTATTATAGTGTTTTGAAAAGCTCTCGAGATAAGCTACAAGAATAAGTAATAAAAAATAGGGAGTTCCATTAAAAAAATTGAAGGTGGCCTTCACGTGACCTTCAAACAACTTTTCAAATTAAAACCAATGATACCATCTTATGTCCCCCTTCAAGCCATACAACTTTTGTCTGAACAATTTTTTTGTATTCGGCTTACCAACGGAGATATTCAGGTGCGTCGATTAAAATGGGCCACGGTGTATATAGGTATATTATTAATCTTAGTTATAAGAGTGACCATGCTCAATCGTCAAATCATTAAGCGATAAGATAATCAGCTCCTCGCTCCCACTCTTTACTGGATGGAGCTAAATCTCGAGCAAAAGGGCTTAACCAATTAGAACCTTAAGACACTCCTCTCTTATTGAAAATCTAACTCCTTGGCCCTAAGAAGGGAGTAATAGAAATCATTTGATTCGATTTTCAAAGATTCCCATCATCCAGTAAAGAGGAGGAGCAACTACTTTAAAAAATGCAAGCGCAAGGCGCGAGGACTCACTTGCTCTCTAGTTCACTAGTTCACTAAGTGTTCACTAATAAGCACTAACCAGCACTATAAGCAGTACAGTTGACAGCTCCAGTCAAGATTCAGTCATTCAATTTTAAAATTATATAGCCTCGGCGATCCTTTTCTTGCATTATGCAATTAAGTTATTAATTTGTTTTATATCACAATGAAAATGATTTTGTTAATATTTAATTGTGTATTATGTGAAATTTCTGATGAACATCTTCATTACTCGGCTCATGTTATAAACCTCCGACTTCAGTCATTGCAATTTTATCAACGCACTTATTTTTATGATTCCAACGAGTTGTGAGTAAATTTGAGTAATTTTTATTTTCTCCCTTTCCCACATCTTACTATCTCATAATCTAAAACCTATATCTGATAAATAATTTTAAACAGTTTAATAATCATTAAATCTTTACTAATTACTATCAATCAATCAATCAATCCTTGTCTCACTTCTCCTCCAGTCTCATTCCTTGTTCTTCCTAATTCGCTTAGAATCTCCGAAAGGCGATTCGCGAATAAATCTCCTAAGATCTTTATGCATTCGTTCAGGATTTCAGCATTGGAATTCATGAATATTTCCTTTATTTATTCGCTCTGGATTTCAGCATTGGAATTCCCGAATAAATCTCTTAAGATCTTTATCCATTCGTTCAGGATTTCAGCATTGGAATTCACGAATATTTCCTTTATTTATTCGCTCTGGATTTCAGCATTGGAATTCGCGAATAAATCTCCTAAGATCTTTATCCATTCGTTCAGGATTTAAGCATTGGAATTCGCGAATATTTCCTTATTTATTCGTTCTGGATTTCAGCATTGGAATTCGCGAATACTCTTCCGCTCTCCGAAGATTCCGAAGAATAATCCATTCCACTAGTTTCCTTTAATTTTTTCTCTTTTTCTTTTCTCTCTCTCTATTATCTCTCTATCTATTTTCTTTGTATTATCACTACTTTTGGGAGAAACCGTTGAAATAGATAAATAATATTTGAAATAACTAATAATTTTCGAACTTAGACTTGGCGAATCTCTTTTTTAAAATTTTATTATTGTATTTTAATTTGGACCTGTGCTTCAGCGAATTTAGAAAATTTTAATTCTAACTATACACATACGCGAGAATATATATATATATATATATATATATATATATATAATATATATATATACAATACATACACTCACCCACACATCCACCCACCCACACACACACACACCCACGCGCGCACACACGCACGCACACACGCACGCGCGCACACACACACGCACGCACACACGCACACACGCACGCACGCACACACACACGCACGCACACACACACGCACACACGCACGCACGCACGCGCGCGCACGCACACACACACACACACACACACACTCACTCATGCATAACTACAACTTCTAAGATGTATTTTTCTTTCCTTATTTTTTTAAATGTATTTTTTTAATTTAATGTAGAATTTAATTATTTAACCCGTTCTCTTCCCTAAACTCTGAGATCGCACTAGGTCCTATCCCGCGTAACAAGGATTAATTTTTCGATTAATCTTACAGCCCTTCACATTCGTTCGACCCGATCCATACACACTCCCGAATAAAATGTGTCACGGGGTAAGTAAGTTACGTTCTTCCATACAGCTCATCCTTTCAGGGTTTGGACGTAACAGTTATTTTAGCAAATTCCTTTTTTCATATTAACTCATCATATATGTCTTCCAAAATATCAGCATTAATAGGCGCCACACAACATTCAGGAATCTGTATGTTATCATTAAAGTCGTTTAATATACCGTCTCCCATATCTAATAAAAACTTTGCAAATTCAATTTCTTCTGCTAGAACTCGCATATTTTGTGTTAAAGAAAATTATCAAGGAAATAAATTTTTAAACAGTTTTTTTTTAACTAAATTTTTTTGAAAGAATTTTCTATAAAATGTATATTTTTAATAATAAATTAGGGGTTTCCACACTTTTGGTAGACCCTGTATATATATATATATATATATATATATATATATATATATATAATATACAATACAAACACTCACCACACATCCACCCACCCACACACACACAACCCACGGCGCACACACGCACGCACACACGCACGCGCTGTTTACATATTATTTAAATTTAATTGCTACCGAACAATTTTTTTATACAGCTCCTCTGTAACAATCTTTGAATCTTCACTGGTTTATTTCCTTCTCTGTATATATTAGAGTTTTAAGGCACATCTACATAAGACGCAGAATACGAGTCGCAAGACGCAATACGCAAAATGCAAGTCGCTGATCACGAGACTTTTGCGTCTTTATAGTCTATATAGTCCATATAGATATACAGCGAGCTCTCTACATTATAAAAGAATTAATGAAATGTCATAACTTCTCTTTCAGAGCAACGATTATCATTAAGAAGTTAGCTGCGTCAAATCTTGCGATCTGCGATTCGCATTTTGCGTCTTATGTAGATGCATCTTTATTATTTTGAACAGATAATTACAACAGAAATGATAACTTCACACGTAATAAACGTTGCTACACAATTGAAAATAAATATAATTATTGATTTTTTTTATTAAGCGTGTAGATTTGCATAGAGAGACGAAGCGATAATTCTATAATTGTTCCGCACATTACATTAAGAAAGATTGGATATCAGAAAATGGAGTAAGGAAATAAACCAGTGAAGATTCGGAGATTGTTACAGAGGAGCTGTCAAAAGAAAAATTGTTCGATACGCAATTAATTTAAATAATATGTAAACAAATATATATATATTGATCCCCTTTCTTAACGTTTCAATTTCATTTATATTAATTATAAAATAAAATTTTTATTTAATATATTTTGGATGAGATAACAATTTCTTTTTCTAAAAACTTGACATATTCATAGAAATTTATTCACATTCAGGCAACTGTTTAAAAATTTATTTCCTTGATAATTTTCTTAATAATATAGATAATTTGATTATCAAGTTGTGAGTTGTATATATTATAAATATACATATCCTCCTATATATTCTATATTATGTTCAATGTTAAAGTATTTAAATAACGCATTTTTTATTGTACTTCTTGCAATAGATGAAAAATGAATATATGTAAATAAGAAATATTAATCTTAAAAAAACATTCATTTTTTTCAAATTTTCAATGCGGTATAATTGTTTGGAAAGTTGGATTAAGCAAATTTGGATATCAGACAAGGGTGGAATAAAATAATAAACTGGTGACAGATCGGAGATTGTTCAAAAAAAGCTGCTAAGAGAAGAATTAATCGGTCATCAATTAATTTAAAGACTAAATAAAACAGGTATATGTGTAATATGTTTTAATATTATCAATTTAAATTATATTTACTATAAAATTTTTTATTAACATATTTTTGATAAAACAACAAAAGAATTTCCTTCTTATCTTAAAATATCTTAAATTTTTATTAAAGTTTATTCAAACTTAGAAAATTGTGTCTCAAAATTTCAATTCTTGATCATTTTTTCTTTAAATTATATGCATTTTTAATCTGATAACCAAGTTGTATTTGGATATTATTCCAAATATATTCAAGATGTTATAAATATGTTATAAATATCTTCAATTCAATATTATGTTCACTGTCCAAATATTAAATACGCATTTTTATTATGATTCTTACAACTGATGAAAAATATTATACAAATGAGAAATATTTTTTATTTTATTAAAGGTATTCAATTATTTTTAATACATTTTTAATATTTAAAATTTAACTGGTTTTTAATTTCATTTACATTAATTATAAAATAAAATTTTTATTTAATATATTTTCGATGAGATAACAATTTTTTTGTTAAAACTGGAGATATTCATAGAAATTTATTCACATTCAGGCAACTGTTTAAAAATTTATTTCCTTGATAATTTTCTTTAAATATTATAAACATTGATAATTTGATTATTAAGTTGTAAATTTTATATGTTATAAATATATCCTCTTATATTCCATATTATGTTTAATGTATAATGTATTTAAATAACGCATTTTTATTGTTCTTCTTGCAATAAATGAAAAATGAACATATTATGTAAATAAGAAATATTAATCTTAAAAAAACATTCACTTTTTTCAAATTTTCAATGCGGTATAACTGTTTGGAAAGTTGGATTAAGCAAATTTGGATATCAGACAAGGGTAGAATAAAATAATAAACTAGTGACAGATCGGAGATTGTTCAAAAACAGCTGCTAAGAGAAGAATTAATTGGTTATCAATTAATTTAAAGACTAAATAAAACAGTTATGTGTGTAATATGTCTAAATAATATCAATTTAAATTATATTTACTATAAAATTTTTTATTAACATATTTTTGATAAAACAACACAAAAGAATTTCCTTCTTATCTTAAAATATCTTAAATTTTTATTAAAGATTATTCGATTTATTAAAGATTTCGAACTTAGAAAATTATTGTGTTTCAAAATTTCAATCATTGATCATTTTTTTTTATATATTATAAGCAAGTTTTTAATCTGATAAGCAAGTTGTGTTTGTATATTATTCCAAATATATTTCCAAATATATATAAGTTTTCTTATCTTACTTCGACCTGAAGGTCTTTTATGCGATTTAGAATTTGTGTAAAGCTTTTTTAAATTATATACATCATATAAACAATACTTTAGAAATTAAAGTAATTTTAACTCATTTAGTATCGATTACGAATTAATATCACATAATTTATTGTACTTGGCTAATAATATTGATCTTATATCGGTTTTTAAATATTTTATTTTTATCACTCTTTTAGATTTTTTAATTTTTTTTATGTACTTGGCGTATTTTTTACCTTTATAAGGTTTTTTTTTATTATAGAATTATGTTCTGAAAATATACAAAAAAGAATATACTAATACAAGATATTCAAAGTATATTCTGAGAATATATGAAAAATAATATACAACAAGAGATGTTATGGGAAATTCTATGGAATATTCTGGGATGTGTATTACATGTGTAACGTATATTTACAGTATTACAAGTATATATTACAAGTATGGGTATAGAATATTCGAGTGACATCATGTGCTGTGTGAGATGTAATAAAATAAAAAATATTCTAGTATTTTTTTATCTTCATTTAAATTTCTTAGATTATAACGTATTCAAACTTCAAAATTTCGAACGAAATCATCTTTATGGTTGTTCTGAGTATCTCATCTCTTTCGGAGTAAACTGACTGAAAATAATAATTGTATTTATTAAGATAGGAAGGAGATACCATTTACATACTTTTAAGCCTATTTACACATATTCGTGACGTGTCAGTGCCGTACCAAGATCGTGTTAGTAACATCTGTAATATTAGTGATGATTATTCACATATATATCCGTATAGTTTGATCAGTTTAAACTTATTTAGTAATTTTCAAGATAGCTCAGTTTACAGACGATAAATTAGCAATGATTAGGCAATATACAATTTAAGAGTAAAATATGTTTCGAAATATTTATAATACTGTAATATGTTGTATTTATTCAGATAAGTAATATATCTGAAATTAAAAATATTAATGTAATATAAAGTATTTACCATCTTCTTTCATATCTGTTTCAATCTTCCTTCAAATACCGAGTTTGAAAGAAGTTCATATTTAAGATGTGATAAATCGTATAACACGGGATATTGACGCACTAATTCAATGAATTGTTCGTCATTCATTTTTACAAATGTCTAAATAATGCCTAAAAATGTCTATATGAATATAGGTATAAGCTTATAAAGATTTTTCCATGTGAAGCAAATCACTTTTTTTAAGTCAAGATGTGGATTTGGATGCAAATAAAATATAATATTAAGCATAGTTTTGCTGTAAAATTTTATCATAAAATTATACAATATAATATTTTCATCTAAATCCACGATTTGATCCAAGTGATTTGCTTGGCACTAAATACTCTATAAATAAATTTATTGACAGTCATAATGTATCCATGAAAAAGCAAAAATCGTTTACAATAAACATAATCACTATGTGGATACTGAACTGAAATTGAACGACCCGAATACGATACTAATTCGGATATGTGTGAATACGACCATCTAAAAACAAAGGGACAATATTTATCATCACTGATACTGATGGAAAATCACGGAACTAAATGGATACGGCACTGACATGTCACAGATATGTCACAGATAAAAATAGACTTTATCGTAAAAATAATTTACTGCTGCAAAATAATTAAATCGCGCAATGATTTATATCAGGAGAGAGATTGAATCTTCTGAATTAAAGTATGAATTTTGATTATATTGTCACTTTTCTAATAATTTTTTTGAATGTAAATGTAAGTGTATTAACTATATTAATTATAAATGTATTAATTATATTAAATGTAAATAATATATTAACTATAAAAAAAATATATAATTAGTACATTTCATTTTATTTATGATTATCTTAACCTTATCTTGATATACATATATTTAAGATATCAAATTAATTATTATTCTGATAAAGCAAATATATTATCTATGTCATGATATGTGATTCAAAGATCAGAGGAATTCAAGAAGACTGAACTTTATTAGACGACACATCGAATCAAAAGATGATGATTATTATTATATTTTTATTATCCATTCTTAGTTTATTAGTATATAATTATTATGTGCATCATAGAAGAAATGGGCAACTTATTAATCTTATCCCTGGACCACTAGGCTATCCGATTTTTGGTAATTCATTGGAATTCCTTCTTTCGGCAGGCAAGTAAAAATTTCTAATATTTTAGTTAAGCAAAAATTTTAAGTATTTAAATTAAGCGTATCCATCATTTATGAAAAAGCGAAAGTTAAATGTATTCTGAAACACATACATATACTTATCAATATTACTGAGTAATGAATACACAAAGCCTGCAAAGGTGTTACAAAAAGCAGAGTAAAAATCTGATAGATTTTTTGATGCTGAAAAAAAATCTGGCCGTAGAATTTTTCCAGCACGTCAAATTTTCGAGTAACTTATAATTAAATAGTTCAAAAACGGCAATTTCGACAAATTTCATGAATTTATTATGGAAGAACCTAATTTTTTGAAATATTTCTGCCAATGACATTATATCACGGTAGTGTCTCGCGCCAAGTTCATGAGAAACATTTTATGTATCTATACGCGAGTCGGACAGTTGAAAATAACTCAGATTACCGAATTTCAGTAACGGCTGAACGGATCGAATTTTTATTAGGATTAATCGATAGAGCGAGTTGGAATTATACAGAGTGTGTCTGAAATGCACTAAACTTTAGGAGCATATTCTAGAAGTCAAAATAAGACTTTTTTCCTATGAATATGGATCCGCAAATGAGTTCCCCTTCGAGTTAGAGCCCCTAAAGTTTGGAGAAAAAATTAAAAATTGACTGTATTTCAGAAAGAAAAAGGTTTTGACGTTAGCTATCACTCTCTCTTGAGAGATAAATAAATTTGCTTTGCGGGTGTTTGATCAATTTTACACATTTTCGAATTTTAGCTCGGAGGGAAGTTCATTTGCAAACCCATGTTCATAAGGAAAAAAGTCTTATTTTGATCTCTAGAATACGCTCCTAAAATTTAGTGCATCATTTCAGATACACTCTGTATAAAGAAAATATTTTTATTTTTGTGCTATGTGATCTATAAACGGAGATATCATGATGTAATATCGAAATTTTTATTTAAGAAATGTCTTTATCACCGTCATCAACACATATGTACACAACACATAGAAAGAGAAAACATATAGTTCCTACTCTCGACAGAAGATTATGCTAGCGACGCCTTGCGATATTAATGACATGTATCATTAACCACATTTTGAGTAGTAACAAATAATAAAGTGCAAGTTAAATAATAAATGTCTAAAAATTTAAAAAAAAAATGGCATAAGAGCCAACGCATGGAACGCAGAGAAGCAACAACTTTTTTCTTTTTTCAATATTAGTTTATTAAAAAACTCATAGTACAATATATGTATACAGGGGCTTCAAAAAGTCACGTAATGTTAAAATATCTCAAAAACGATCAACTATAATGAAAAATATGTAAGGAACAAAGTTTTAAGACTAAATAAAATGTATCTAATAATGATGATAAGAATTTAACCTTGAATGAAGTACTCAAGATCATATGAAGATCAAGTTGATTTTTTTAAATGGAACTCCCCATTTTTTATTGCATATTCTTATAACTTATTTCAAGAGCTTTCCAAAACATTATAATTAAGTATTTTTCGTTAGGTACATCTCGAGTTATGAGACTTGAAAGTTACAGTATCGCCAATGTAATTTGCAATTAACAATTCCATATTTTTTCTTAAAAACAACTGTATGTTTTCTTTACACCAATTGATTCCTTTCATTATTTTGTATATAAAAGTATCAAGGTAAGACAATCGAAAAATGAATGGTTTACTAGATATTTTATGGTTTATGTAAAATTAAGAAATTATTTCAAACCTTATAACTCAAAAAGTACTTAATGAAAAGGTACTTAATTATAGTGTTTTGGAAAGCTCTCGAGATAAGCTACAAAAATATGCAATGAAAAATAGGGGGTTCCATTTAAGAAATTGAAAGTAACCTTTATGTGACTCTCAAATGATTATCCAAGGTCAAATTTTTGCCACCCATCTTCTATCCCCCTCGAAGTCAAGCAACTTTTATTTGAAACATTTTGTTGTACATTCAAATATAAAAAAGTTATTGGAGTGGATCACTTAAAATGGCCCACCCTGTATATACAGGGTCTACCAAAAGTGTGGAAACCCCTAAATATCTCGGAAAATATACGTTTTACAGAAAAGTGTTTCCAACAAAAGTTGTAGGGTTTAAGAAGATCTATATACTGATTCTATCAGTTTGACCTTGGATGGCGTCGTCAAGGTCAGGTCAAGGTCACATTGACTTTTTTAAATGACACCCCCTACATTTGATTGCATATTCTTATAGCTTAATTCAAGAGCTTTCCAAAACACTATAATAATGTTCATTTTTATTAAGTACTTTGCGAGTTATGAGGGTTGAATGATAGAGTAGCGCCGGTATTAACATTATCCAAGGTGTACTACATGGAGGTTACTCGCTCGGATTTGCATCTGTTGTGTGTGTGATCCAGCTAACTAAGGCAAGATCGGTCGTGGATCCAGTCAGCAAAAGCAAAGACCCAACCAAATTACAATCGAGCATTTAAAGACCTGGAAAGCAATCGACATAGTAAACAGTAAATAAATTTGTGGATGCTCATTTATCATAATAATTGTTCGAAATGTGTGCGTGTGCGTGCGTGCGGTGCGTGTATACAGAGATCAGGTTAGGTTGCACCAAACGATTGCAAATGTGTTTCAATGTGTTAAAGTAAATGCTGAAAGTGGCTGCCATTTACTTCCTGACAATATGCTAATCTTTGGTAGAATGTAGAAATGACTTTACGATTCGTTTCAAAAGGTATCAAAGCCATTTCATCCCTTATTCGCTGTATCAATTCGTGAATGGTTTTAGGTTTTGTTCTGTAAACCTTACTCTTCAGATATCCCCATAGATAATAATCAAGAGGAGTTAGATCTGGTGACCGAGGTGGCCAATCCTCTCCTCCCTCATTTCCGTTCCTTCTTCCTATCCACCGTAGCGGAAAAGTCTCATTTAAAATACGACGTGGTCCTGCACCAAAATGAGCAGGAGCTCCATCATGCTGAAACCATATTTCTTGGAAATTATTTGGAAAAGTATTCTGTATGGCTGGAATTATTTGATCAACAAGTAATCTCTCATACCTTTGAGCGTTCAAATATTCTTCAAAAAAAAACGGCCCTATTAAATAGCCATCTATTATTCCGCACCATACATTTATTTTTTGTGGATGTTGTGTGTGAGTTTCCCGCACCCAATTCGGATTCTCATCTGACCAGAAACGAAAATTTTGATTATTAACTTCTCCCGTTAAGGTAAAAGTTGCCTCGTCTGTGAAAACAATTTGATAAGGGAAGATGGGCCGGACATCTATTAGTGCCATCATTCTTTCACAGAAATGTATACGACGCTCCTCATCTCCGTTTTGCAATTCTTGAACGTATTGCAATTTATATGGATGGAACTTGTTCTTCTTTAAAATTCTCCAAACCGACATGGGAGCAATATCGTGAGTTTGAGCGACTCTCTGAACACTAGAATTGGGATCTTCAATAAATGTCTGCAGAACATCAAGTTGTTTTTCTTCGTTGGTTGCAGACAATGGTCTTCCTGACTTAGAGCGATTTCTTACGCTACCAGTTTGTCTAAAACGTTCTATTGTTTTTAACACAGTGGACTTATTAATTCGACGGTTCGGATACGTGTCATTAAATAATCGAACGACATCAGAGAACGATCTTTCGTTATCACCCCATCCACGCATCATGAGGATAGTGATTCTTTCACGTTCCCGACAAGTCGCCAGCCCCATTTTTAAAACGTTTAATTTTAATTAATCGTACGTTGTATTTGGACGATAACAATTAATTTCTGCTTGCTCAAAGCTGAAGTTAGAAGGTGCTCGTTCTTTGATAGCTTTATACATTCTTAGTTGAATTTTAAATGCGAGTTAGACTGCATGTAGTGCGTCACATAGCGGTAAATGAAGGAACTAACGAGACGTTTCATACACGTTTTATGGAGCAATTTTTTGGCAATTTGACTTCAGCGAAATATGAGGATATGTTGAGGAATCGATCTTGCCTTAGTTAGCTGGATCACACACACAACAGATGCAAATCCGAGCGAGTAACCTCCATGTAGTACACCTTGGATAATGTTAATACCGGCGCTACTCTATCATTCAACCCTCATAACTCGCAAAGTACTTAATAAAAATGAACATTATTATAGTGTTTTGGAAAGCTCTTGAATTAAGCTATAAGAATATGCAATCAAATGTAGGGGGTGTCATTTAAAAAAGTCAATGTGACCTTGACCTGACCTTGACAACGCCATCCAAGGTCAAACTGATAGAATCAGTATATAGATCTTCTTAAACCCTACAACTTTTGTTGGAAACACTTTTCTGTAAAACGTATATTTTCCGAGATATTTAGGGGTTTCCACACTTTTGGTAGACCCTGTATACACAATTTTTAATTTTGTGAAATAGATAGATAAATTATATTATTGTTTAATTATGTTGAGTTAAATATTTTATCTATATATATATCTATATATATATATATATATATATATATAAAATTATTTTTAATTATATATAATTAAATCGCATTATGCATACCTTTATGATATATAGATATAATATATAGATATAATATATATAGATATAATATACCTATATATATATATATTTATATATACATATTGGGTTGGCCAAGTCCATGCGTTTTATTTTAACAAAGGCAAAAACATCTAAAAAAATATGTGCGGTATATGGTAAGAATACCGTGAAAGAACGTGTGTGCCAGAAATGATTTGCAAAATTTCGTTCCGGAAATTTTTCTATCCAAGACACACTACCACACGGCCCGACCAGTTGAGCCAGAGATTGATCAAGACAAAATAAAGACGATTAATCGATTAATTCAAATGTATACTGTGGCTAGTTGGATAAATAAAACGCAGCGATTCACAAGAAACGTCCAGAATTGGTGAATTGTAAAGGGGTTGTTTTCCATCACGACAACGCCAGACTACACACGTCTTTACAAACATGGCAAAAATTATTGGAGCTGAGCTGGGATATCCTACCGCATCCTCCATATTCTCCAGACCTTGTTCCTTCGAACTATCACCTATTTCGCTCCCTACAAAATTCTTTGAATAGACGGCGCTTTTCTGAAGAAGACAAACGACATTTAAAACAGTTTTTCGACGAAAAAGACAAGAAGTTCTACGAACGAGGAATTATGAAACTGCCTGAAAGATGATAAAAGATAGTAGATCAAAAGGACCAATACATTATTGATTAAAGGTATTGCCTTCTATGTAAAAATTATCCATTATTTAACACACATGTAAAAAAACCGCACGGACTTATTGGCCAACCTAATATATATGAATAGATGAGGTTAAAATCCTTACAAAATTATATTATATATAATTAAACATAAACTTTCTTTCCCGGGTCGTGAAACTTTTTTTGTTTATAAATTTTTTCTATTACTAATCTTATCAGTTTGGATGGCATCGCCAAGGTCGAAATAAGGTTATCTTAAATTTTTTTAATGGAATCTCCTATTTTTTATTACATATTCTTGCTTATTTCGAGAGCTTTCCAAAACACTACTAAGTTATTTCTCATTAAGTACTTTTAATTCGAATTCTGAGGCTTGAAATAATTTTTTAACTTTATATAAACCTTTACATAAAATATCTAGTAAAAATATTCATTTTTCGATTATCTTATCTTAATATTTTTATGTACAAAATAATGAGAGGAATCAATTGGTGTAAAGAAAACACAAAATAATTATTTACTTTAGGAGAGTAACCTCTGATAACCTTGACCTTGACTATGTTATAGAGGTCATCTTTCTGAGTAACCTTTAGAAGTTTTCATCTGTTGCTCGTGATTCATTGAAAAGTTATCAACATAAGAAGTTATAAATCGAATGTAAGTTTTATTGACACCGTGTAGATAGAACTATACCCACATAGAACTTGATTTCCAATGGACGTCCATACAACCTTCATAACTCCATACGACATCTATGTCCATGGTGGATATTGAATAGATTTCTAATGGAAGTTCTTATTACCTCTCATGGTAGATATCTTCTACAAATTCATCATGGATGTCTACTGGATATCTGTTATGGATATATAATAGATTTTTACATACATATGTCTCTAATAGAATTCCATATTACTCCATATTACCTCCATGTAGATATCATCTACAAATCCATCATGGATGTCTATTGGACATTTGTTATGGATATATGACAGGTTTCTACATGCAACTATATCTCTAATAGAAATCCATATTATCTCCATGGTAGATGTCATCTACAAATCTAATGGAGATTTCAAATCTCCATGGTAGACGTCTAGTGGACATCCATTAGAGGTTTTTGTTCCGTGTGGGATAGTATATGTATAATCTATATAAATATGAATCGTAGTATTTTCGATTCTTATTTATGTAAAAGTGTTCAATGATTCTTTAGACAATAAAATTCAAATTTGGTTTAAATCAGAAATAGGTCTGGATTAGGTTATACCCTTCGAAAGTGGAGCCTTCCACAAGGGGATGATATCCACTGTATCCATGCGTATACATTTTACTTTGACTCTTAAAGTTTGTTGATCAAATGGCCGTATAGACACGTCCGACCTTCTCCCATACATCTCTATCTTTTCTGGAGGCTTGCCACGATCCTATGGCCCTATTTAAGGTTCATCCGCCACTGCTATTTGGCACAATGGAGATTTTAGTATTTACTAGAGGGATCTTGGGGGATGTGGTTACTCTACGACGTGTTATGCTCGCCGTTTCTTACGGAAGGCCAGTCGGAAGCCAGCATGCAGTGCAAGCGAATGCCGGCATTTATTTGATCAGTGAGCGACCTTTTCAAGGATTCTTTATAGCAATCGGCATTGCATCCATCGAGCAAGATACCAAAACATCGTTCTGGAGTAGCATATCCTGTGTTAAAAAGCAGCATTAGGTATGAGGTCTGGATAGCTCAGTGGTCTAGAGCAGTTACCCGGATAGTGAAAAACTCGGGTTCGATTTCCGATCCAACCACTTGCACCTCACATATTTTTCTAGTCTGCGAATATTGTTTTCTAGCGTTATTATTCGTTGGGCTGAAAAATGAATGCTCTCTCCACAGTATATGCGTCGATGTCGTTACCACGAGTGAATTCTGTCGCTCATTGATTAAATGAACGTAGACATGTCCGACCTCCTTCAATATACATCTCTATTTTTTCTGGAGTAAACTTTGCAAAGTACACGCGAGATCCACCCTACACTATCTCTGAGTCACAAAACGAGGTCTATTATTATATGGTTCCACATGGGTTTGCAACTTTCCTGCAAAACAAGGTCTACCTCACACTATCTCTGAATCAATGCGAAACGAGATCTATGGTTTCTCACTTCACATGGAAAGTTACAAATCCATGTGGAACCATACAATAATATACCTCGTTTCGCGCTGACTCAAGGGTGGTGTGGGGTAAACTTCGTTTCGCATGGAAAGTTGCAAACCCATGTGGAACCATACAATAATATACCTCGTTTCACGTTGTCTCAGGGATGATGTGAAGTGGATTTCGCATAGAAAATTAAACTAACTTTGCATAGAAAGTTAAAATAACTTTGACCTTTTTAGAAGTCAAATCAACATTACTTAGGAATTCATATAGTCGCATGTTGCATATAATTTGTAGAAATTTTTTCGTTAATAATTTTTTAATAAACAACGAGCGACAGCTAAAACCTTATGAAGATTATTCAGAAGAGTGACCTCTATAACATAAGTCAATAGAGACGTTATTCCCTTAAAGTAAATAATTACAAAATATTTTACTAAATATTTCATGGTTTATGTAAAATTAAGAAATTATTTCAAACCTCATATCTCGAAAAGTACTCAATGAAAAAATACTTTATTATAGTGTTTTGAAAAGCTCTCAAAATAAGCTATAAGAATGTGTAATAAAAAGTAAGAGATTGCATTTGAGAAATAAAGGTAACTTTCATGTGACTTTCAAACAACTATCCAAAGTCAAACTGATCAATAAATAGATCATTTCAATCCCTACAACTTTTATTTAAAATATTTTTTTGTACAACCTATATTTTTCGAGATAATCCGAAGTGCCGACTTTTTTGTTATACTCTGTATACTTACAACTGTTGTATTGTCTACAAAAATAATGATATAAAAAAATTGCACTAACTAAGAAAATAAAAATATGTATAAGATAAATAGAAGTACAAGAAAGAAAATTTATACAAGTTAAATAGAAATATTTTAATTGAAAACTCTATTATACAAAATAGTTGTTTTAATTTTCAAAAATAATAATATTAAAAAATTAAAAATTTATTTACAAGTCGAAAACTGAAAATTAATATAAAACAAAAAAGTAAAAAAAAATTAATTAAAAAAACTTGGCTGCGGCCAGATTCGTTTTCATCAAAAAATCAAATCCTACTCTGCTTTTTATAACTAATCAAATCTAAAATTTCACAAGCTCTTATTTTTAAAATAATTCAAACTTATCAGTTTAAATCTTTTCACAATAATATTTATAATCTTAATTATTGTTAAATTGTTTTCAAGGTAATTGTGCATAAAAGGGGCTTCCTCTCCGATTTACTTTATTTTTAAATATGTTATAGGGGAGATCTTTCCGTAATTTCGTATATATATACAGGGTGTTTCATAAGTGGTGGGCAAAATTTCAGGAATGAATTCCTCATGCTTAGAGAAGAAAAAAAAGTTAATCAACATAGGTCCGGAAATGATTAGTTTGTGAGGTAATTATACATAAAAAGAGGCCACGTTCGCACAAATGTGTTATTAACGTATGTTGTGAAGATGCTGTGTTATCCCTGATTAACATTCTGAAGGTTTTAGCCGGCGGTCGTCCTTTATTCAAAAGTTAATAACAAATAAATGTGAGAAATATTGATATAAAGATTCTACTTTATTTGTTCACGATTTGTTTCATTTTTAAATATGTTATAGAAGAGATTTTCCCGAGTAATTTCATATATATATAAGTGTCGGACTCAAATAGTTTTGGAGATATAGTCTGAAAAAGGATAAAAATAATAAATACAAATATAAGGTAAACCTTCGAAAAACCAATCTATGAACTATCTACATATGAAATAATAGATAAGAATACCTAATTTCTACGTATTTTTACCTCCTGAACACGAATATGAAACTTAAAAATAGCGATCGAACTCGTAAGTCAAAGAAAAACACAAAAAAAAGTAAATTAAAGATAAATAAAAAAAGGTAAACAATTCAAATTTTTATAGAATTTAATACAATTTAATACAATTAAAAAATATCACAAATGTATGTGTACACATACACGCGCGCGCGTGTGGAGGGTGCAAGGGTGGGCCTTCGGCCCTTCTCCCACAACCACCCTGCCAGTAGGACACGCATTGCGAAGAGTTCAATCACAATGGATATATACTGTAAGTTGTAAAGCGAGGTCCACCTTGCCTACTGGCAGGGTGATTGCGGGAGAGGGGGCCGAAGGCTCCTCTTGCACCCCCCGCGCGCACACGTATGTGTGTGTGTATGTGTATGTATGTACATACATTTGTGATATTTTTTAATTGTATTAAATTATATTAAATTCTATATAAATTTAAATTGTATTAAATGTATTTAAAATTATAATTTTTTTATATAACAACTAAAATAGTAGGTCTACGAAAAAAATGCATATAACATTTTTTGTAGAATTTTTCAGCTTTATTTTTTGCTTAAAATTTTTTTTCTCAAATCAATATTTTCGAGGATAAAAAGCATTAAAATTGTGAAATTCTTTTGTTAATAACTTTTTAATAAATAACGACCGTCGGTTAAAACCTTCAGAATATTAATTAGAGATATGACCTTGACAACATATGTCAATGACACATTTGTGTGAAGACGGGCTCTTTTTATGCATAATTACCGTTTTTGAATTATTAAGATTTTTGTAATACAAAATTTTATGTCATTTCTCGTCTTAAAAATCCTTTTAGGCATCAACAATGTTTTTCAGGCCGCCGAACTTGAAAAACATTGTTAATGCCTATAAAAGAACTTCTAAGATGAGAAATGAAACAAAATTTTGTATTATAAAAATCTTAATAACTCAAAAATTAATCATTTCCGGACCTATGTTGATTAACTATTTCTTTTCTAAGTATGAGGAATCCATTCCTGTAATTTTACCCACCATTTATGAAACACCTTGTATATAAAGGTCGGACTCAAATAGTTTTGAAAATATAGGCTGAAAAAGGATAAAAATAATAAATACAAAAATTCGCATGGAAAGTCGCAAATAAATGTAGATATTATAATTTTACCATGTCTTATATGTTTAAGGAAATATATTTAATAGAATATATGTATTTGTAAACTTTGCTTTTTCTTGCAAAGTATATGCGGGGACACCGCATGTTTCGCCCCCCTTACAGAGAGGCTTTACTTTCGGAAAATATAAACCAACCCAACCAGTGTCTGAAATGTAGGAAATACCTTGACATATGAGATTTTACTTCACATGGTTCATGTAATTTATATAAATTTATAACTTTCTATGCCAAGCTAGATTTATTCCACACTTCAGACACTGGTTAGATTAAGTTATATTTTCTGAAAGTGGAGCCCCTCCGTAAGGAGGGCGGAACATGCGGTGTTCCCGCATGTACTTTGCAAGAGGAAGCAAAGTTACAAATACATATATTCTATTAAAATTATTTTTAAATTTATTATTTTTATCCTTTTCAGCCTATATCTCCAAATCTATCTATTTGAGTCCGACCTTTATACAGGGTGTCCGTCAATTTTTGACCTTGACGAAATAAGGAAGTAGATTGGCTCAAATTAAGAAGGAAGGACTTCTATTGTTTTGTGATTGTCGCAATAATTAACGAAAAATTAAATAAAGGAGATCGGCCAATCTGCGTGAGTAGAACCGCGCGGCGATGAGAATCGTCTCACCGTAATCTGATATTACGAGCGCGGCAAAGCAGTCGCTCTCCGAGATATGATGGTGATTTGCGATATATCGCAATATCGCGCCGAAAATGGCCTGTCTTTTTAGTGACGAGAAAATGATGCGTTATTATTTCCACACCACCTTGCGGTAGATACCATGGTGCGCTTTTGTTATAGTGATTTCCCCCATAGGCCTATTCCACTCTCAATTTGAAAATTATTCAAAATGCCATTACTATACGCTGAATGTATCTTAAATGTAAAAAATTGATGGTGATAGTACCTTTACAAAAATTGATCCGTGATTGAAAATCCCTCGATAAAATGTATTGCTCACGTTGATAATGATACGTTGATAAAATGCTTCAAGAATCCTTTCTTCATCTCGTACACGAAGGCACACTGCTGGACCAGTTATCCCGATATTATGCACGACACCCAGTTTCACATAAATATTGCACAACACATAAAATTGTATGGCCACTTGGTTTTTACATACAGGTCTTTCCTTTTTAATTTGAGTCAATCTTCCTTATTTCGTCAAGGTCGAAAATTGACGGACACTCTGTATATATATATATATATATATATATATATATATATATTAGAAGTACAAATAAGTCTCCGCCGTTTGACAAAAAATGGCCTCACCAGTAAGTCATGGTTGAAATTATCAGATGTAAAACGTCATATCATAAGGTTGGACATCTGGCAACACCATAACCTTGAAATATTAGCGATTTTGTATTAGCATCACATAATTTTTTTCGTGCAAAAATGTCGAGTTTTGAGCCGAATAAGCGTCATTTACGGGAACTTTTGATTTACTTCTTTAATTTGAAGAAATCTGCAGCTGAGGCGCATCAATTGCTTGTAGAAGCATATGGTGAGGCTGCTTTAAGTGAGAGAAGTTGTCGTGAGTGGTTTCATAAGTTTAAGAACGGTGAGTTTGACGTCGAAGACAAAGAACATAGCGGAAGGCCGAAAGTGTACGAAGACGCAGAATTGGAAGCATTATTGGAGGAATATTCGTGCCAAATGCAAGAAGAACTTGCACTTACATTAGGAGTGACTCAACAAGCAATTTCACATCGTTTAAAATCGTTGGGAATGATTCAAAAGCAAGGAAATTGGGTTCCATATGAATTGAAGCCGAGAAACATTGAACGTCGATTTTGCACATGTGAAATGCTGCTTGCCAGGCATAAACGAAAGGGTTTTTTACATCGTATAGTCACTGGTGATGAAAAATGGATCCACTACGATAACCCAAAGAAGAGGAAATCGTGGGGACCATGTGGCCATGCTTCAACATCGACAGCTAAGCCGAATATTCATGATAAGAAACTTGGTGTATTATGAGTTGCTCAAACCGAACGAAATCATTACTGGGGCTCTCTACCGAACACAATTGATGAGATTGAGCCGAGCACTCAAGGAAAAACGCGCCCACTACTACTCCAGACACGACATAATTATTCTCCTGCATGATAATGCTCGTCCACGTTGCGGCGCCGGTCAAAACCTACTTGGAAACACTCAATTGGGAAGTCCTACTCCACCCGCCGTATTCACCAGACATTGCCCCTTCGGATTATCACTTGTTCCGATTGATCCGGCACGTGGCCTGTCTGTCTGTCAGCACTTCACATCATATGAAGATACCAAAAATTGGGTCGATTTGTGGATAGCCTCAAAGATGAAGAGTTCTTCCGACCCGGTATCCGTATGCTGCCAGAAAGATGGGAAAAAGTAGTGGCTAGCGATGGACAATACTTTGAATAAAACATAAGATACCGTTCTTTCACAATAAATGCTCAATTTTTGATAAAAAACGGCGGAGACTTATTTGTACTCCTAATATATATATACGAAATTACTCGGGAAGATCTCCCCTATAACATATTTAAAAATAAAGCAAATCGGAAAAGAAATTCTTTTCATGCACAATTATCGTTTTCAATGTACTTGACTGCTCATATAGTGATTATTTGCAATAATAATAAAATTAACCTAAAATATTGTGTCAATATTTATAATATTTTTTTATATTTTCAGAAGAACAATGGAAATGGATGCATATCACATTTGACAAATATTATCCCATTGTAAAACTTTGGGCTTTCTTTAAGCCTACTGTATCTATTCGTCATCCAGATGATTTGGAAGTAATGAAATATAAAAGAAATTCAATTTTAGAAAATGAATTATGATATAGCTAAATTTAAAAATTTTGCATTTGAAGAAAATTTTTGTCTGTAAGAAAATGTTTTTTCAAAAAATAAAAAGAGGAAATCATTAAAGATAAAAATAAAAAATATGAGAAATTTTAACTAAATTATTTGAATATCTCGGAATGAATGCTATACAATAAACTAATATTTCATGCTTAACATCTGTTATTACTCTCAATCTTTTGTAATTTCAGATCATACTAAGCAGCACTAAACACATCGAAAAAAGTAAAATGTATAACTTATTACATCCTTGGCTTGGCACAGGTCTTCTCACTAGCACAGGTAATATTAATAACTTTTCGGATATACTTCAATATTATAATTTGTTAGCTTGTCTCCATTATAGAAATAAAATTTAATGAAATAAAATTTTTCGATTAAATTCTAATATTATCTTAAATAATAAATTTACATAACTTATAAGCTAATTAATTTAGAAAAGAGATTTACGCTTAAATGCAAACGTAAATATATTGAGGAATATATATAATTTTATCATTACATATATATACAGAGTGGTTTAAAAGTCTAGAAACGGTCAATTATTTTCGAAAATAGAGGTCCTAGAAGTGGGAAAATATTTCAGACAAAAATTGTAGGATTTTAAGAGACGCATTACACAGTAATATTACTATGACTTGAAGAGTATCGTTAAGATCACGTCAAGATCATCAATTTCTTAAACAGAACCCCCTATTTTTTTATACATATTCTTATAGCTTATCTCGAGAGCTTTCCAAAATACTATAATTAATTTAGTTTTTATTAAGTACTTTCCGAGTTATGAGGCTTGAAATAATTTCTCAATTTTACATAAACCATAAAATATCTAATAAAATATCCATTTTTTGATTATCTTATCTTAATATTTTTATGCATAAAATAATGAGAGGAATCAATTGATGTAAAAAAAAAACATAGTTGTTTCTAAGAAAAAATATGTAATTTGTAAATAGCTTAATATCGCTAGTTGAATTTACAAAAGGTTAAATGAAATTGTGTAGTCGACCAAACTAGCCAGAAATATAATTTATTCAATACGACGTTTCGACCATATGATTGTGGTCCTTATCAAGTATACACTGGAATAGATATATAAGTTGCAAAAAATTATTATTCACATCTAATTTTTGGTTTGAACCGTAATACGCACAATTAATTTAGTTTAAACGTGAGATATTTTAAATATACATACAAATTAGCTGACGTATTGATAATCAGAGTGTCGGCATAGATAATAATCTTGTACAAAGCGCAAGTCACATTAACAAAACTTTATTTTTAAAATTCAATTTTTAAGAACAATGAGTCCGTGTGGGACCTCGTCAAAGACTGAACGCGATCATAAGTAAACGGAACTACATGACCTTTATTATTTTGTCATAAATGTTGTTTAAGTTTTCTGTGTCTTTTTGTAAGTTGATTAGGTTATCAAATCTCTTTATGAAAAACATCTCAGCAATTTCTCTTTTGCGAACATATTTTTCGTTGTGTAGGATGTTCGGTTTTATCCAATCAAAATCATGGCCAGATTCTAATCTATGCTTGCTAATTACTGAATGATTAGTTTCATGTAATTTTATGTTATTACAGTGTTCTTTTATTCGCGTACGTAAATGTCTTTTTGTTTGTCCGATATATGCTAAATTACAATCCTTGCAATTTAATTTATATACAACGCCTGTTTTATCATTATCGTGTAAACGATCTTTACCCCGTGTAATTAAATTATTTAGTTTTTTTATTATCTTATACACGACCTTAAAGCCTCTATTAAGCAGGAGACGGTATAAATCTTGACTAACATTTTCAACGTATGGTATTGTGATAAACCGAGTCACATCAGAACGAGTAAGATTCATGTCAGTTGTAGCATTATGGTCATGATTATTTAAAAAGTTGAGTCTTTTTTATTTAAAGACGGACAAACAAAAAGACATTTACGTACGCGAATAAAAGAACACTGTAATAACATAAAATTACATGAAACTAATCATTCAGTAATTAGCAAGCATAGATTAGAATCTGGCCATGATTTTGATTGGATAAAACCGAACATCCTACACAACGAAAAGTATGTTCGCAAAAGAGAAATTGCTGAGATGTTTTTCATAAAGAGATTTGATAACCTAATCAACTTACAAAAAGACACAGAAAACTTAAACAACATTTATGACAAAATAATAAAGGTCATGTAGTTCCGTTTACTTATGATCGCGTTCAGTCTTTGACGAGGTCCCACACGGACTCATTGTTCTTAAAAATTGAATTTTAAAAATAAAGTTTTGTTAATGTGACTTGCGCTTTGTACAAGATTATTATCTATGCCGACACTCTGATTACCAATACGTCAGCTAATTTGTATGTATATTTAAAATATCTCACGTTTAAACTAAATTAATTGTGCGTATTACGGTTCAAACCAAAAATTAGATGTGAATAATAATTTTTTGCAACTTATATATCTATTCCAGTGTATACTTGATAAGGACCACAACCATATGGTCGAAACGTCGTATTGAATAAATTATTTCTGGCTAGTTTGGTCGATTACACAATTTCATTTAACCTTTTTTAAAAAATATGTAATTGTTAATTGCAAATTACACGCGTGCTTCTAGCCACATGCATTGGCTTATCTTCTTTAATTAATTTTCCGTTAATTATTTCAAATATCGCAAAACAGTAGAGGACTTTCCTTCTTAATTTGAACTAATCTACCTTCACACTTCAGGACTGCGAAAAGTTATTAGCCATCCTATATATATATATATATATATATATATATATATATATATATATATTTATACATATATATATATATATATATATATATATATATAAATTACATAGAAATAATACATTTTTAATAAAAAAATTGAATTAAATCAAATATCATTATATTACAGAGTTTTTCTTTAACAAATTTTAATTTATTTGTACCTGCTAATTGAATAAAATTTTAATTACATAATAATATAAAATTTATTTGAATGTTTGCAATTACTATATAAATATCATAAAAAGAAGATATAAAAATTATGAAGAAGCAATATAAAGCAGAAATAAAAATTTCAAAGATATAAATAATTAAAATCATTTAAGAACACAGGCCTTCAAAAGTCGGTTACAAAAGGCAGAGTAGGTGAATCTGATAGATTTTTTGATATTAAGAACGAATCTGACCGCAGAATTTCCTCAGAACGTTAGGTTTTCGAATTAACTTATAGTTAAATAGTCCAAAAATGGCAGTTTCAGCAAATTTCATGAATTTATAATGGAAATTCTAATTTTTTGAAAGACTAGTATTATACGATACCATTGGCAGAAATATTTCAAAAAATTAGGTTCCAAAAAAATTAGAGTTCCCTTATAATAAATTCATGAAATTTGCCAAAATAGACATTTTTGAATTATTTAATCACAAATTATTCAAAAACCTGAAAAACCCCGTGCTGGAGAAATTCTGCGGTTAAATTCGTTTTCAGCAAAAAATCTATCAGATTTGCTCTTTGTAACTAACCAAACCTAAAATTTCGCAGGCCTGTGAAATTAATCAATTATATAACGATGCACCCATGCACCCCTGATCTCCAGCAGGCGATCGCTGGAAGCTGCCGCCCGGCATAAGAACCGCCGGGCAAGGGCAGGGCGCTGAGCGCCACATTTTTTAAACATTAACGAACAAGCCGTACGTTTGAGCTTCAAAATTACGAAGCGCGCCGAAGACGGCCGACGAAACCCGAACGATCGGGTTAAGTCCCCTCGCGCCCGGCTCCACCGCGCGCCACGAACGGAGCCGTCACGTTTTGCGGCCGCTCGACGGGGGTAACGTTGTTTTACGCCGGCGCGGGCTAATTAGTCCCGTATAAAAAGGGCCTGTCGAGCGAAGAAAGTTCACTCTTTCCCGAGTTTCTTCAGCGCACAAGCCGCCAGAGCAAGCTCACCTAAGACGCCAAAAGCAGCGAAATCAGCGGTGGGGAGTACCTCGCCACACCTGGGAATTCTCAGGATTCGCGAAGATAGGCGCAATCCTTTCTAAAAGTGCATCCAGAAATTGGGGCGTTCCCCGATCTCTCCGGGAGTTCTCGGCAGACGCACGAATCCAGCTTCTGTCACCTTTCCGACCAGTGCATCCGGAGGTAGAGAGGAGAGCTACCCCCGGCGGGACGTTCTCGCTAGCACGGTCTTCTCGAAGGGAAATCCCGTCGATTCATTTCCACGAAAATACGCGGCTTTACGAGCAATCCCGCACCGTACGAAAAAGCGGTCGAAAAACGCCGGCACGCGCCGTGACGTCACGCAGCCAGCGACCGACAATTAAACAGCTGATCGGTTTAAAATCGTTATTGTTCGCGAACGCTGCGTTGCATCGGCACCCGATCTTCACGATCCGCTGCACGAACTCGTGGTGCATCCGACCGTGCGACATCAACCATAAGCACCGATTGCAAGCACTCTTAAACGCGTTGCATTTATTAGCGCATTTCCAACGCGGACCGCGAGCCCACGAACGAACGCCCGAGGCATATCTCGAACGCGTCGAGTTTTTTTGCGATATCAACACACGAACGCAATTGTATATACGCGCCGAGTTTCTTTTGCGATAATTACTCGCACACGCACGCAACTGTACCTATACACACTCTATTTTTTTTAAATATATTTCTTTTTGTTTTATTAACCGCGTTACATTTATTTTTACGCCTGCCTAACCGAACCCGATCACCACGACTGCCGCTATCCGCGGAAATAAGCTCGTTACAATTATAAGAAAAATAATCTTACATAATCGTATAGAGTATTATATTTTATATATTATATATTATATTTTATCATGCAAAATTTAAATTATTTTATTTTAGGCACCAAATGGCAAACACGACGAAAGATACTAACACCTGCATTTCATTTCAATATATTAAATCAATTTATTGATATTTTGGTGAAAGAGAGTGATCGCATGACAAAGTCTTTAAAAAATGTAAAAGGCACAATTATAAAGGATTTAGTACCATTTATTAGTGAACATACGCTGAATGCGATATGCGGTAAGATTTTTAACATTCCTATTGTACTTTGTTTACAATTATGTTCGAGGTCTTTTATTTTAAATAATCATAGCTTAAGAGAAGAACAAAATTTGTCCTTGTAAAACATTCTGATACAATAAATTAACTACGATTGATAATATTCGTTTTTCATACTAATGTTAAAATTATCAATGAAATATTTAACTATAATATTTTATGGTTATGTTTTCGGCCTTACATAACAAATGCATTTATAGAAACTGCCATGGGTACCTCTCTGCACGATCACAGGATGTTCCAACAACAATATCGAGAAGCGGTTCACCAAATAATCGAACTGTTTATTTATAGGTAATTTACAGACATACAGAGATTGTATGGATATAATAAATAATTGTTACAGATGTACAATTCCTTAAATTATGATTGTGATATCTATATCTTTCAAGAGAAATATATTTAATGATAATCTAGATGAATCATATAAACAAGTAAGACACCGATGTTTAAATTAGCAATCAAAACGTATTGCACTTATATATATATATATATATATATATATATATATATATATATCTTGTAGCTATTCGCCGATTTTTTGTCAAATTGAAGGTACTTAAAAGTAGAAAAAAACGTGAAGAACAAATTTTTTGTTGTTGCTCTATACATTTTTAAGTTTTTTAAGTCAAAATGAAAACAGAAAAAGTCGGTAATTTTTACATTATTTTCATTCATTTGTAACCAGTCTATATGTTTTCGTAAAAATTTTGGTAATTATTCCGTTTGATAGAGCAAAGTTTCAGCTTCAATAATCTTTTTTTAAAATTGCGGTACGATTATTTTTAACAGAGTTATGAACGATTAAAGTCAACTTGCTCATTTTTCATTTAATCGGCGATAACTCAGTAAAAAAAAATCGTAGTTACATTTTTAAAAAACAATTTTGTTAAGAAAACTTCAAGCTTTTACACTGGAAAGGTGAAAAATTTCGTAGATTTTTTTTATACTCGTAGCAGATCCGCAAAGTGAGAAGAAAATTTATAATTTTGTCCAGTTCGCTACATGTAAAAATTACCAAACTTACAGAAACTTAAAAAAAGCTTTCGAAAGTAGAGATTTCAAGCTTTAAAATCCTTTTTTTAAATTTAAATTTGGTTTATTTTTAACGAAGTTACAGCTGACTGAATTTTGTCAATTTTTTAAGGAAATTTAAGTGATTCTCTAATTGTTATGAGGAGTGTATATACAGGGTGTCCGTAGATTTTCGACCAAAATAAAATAAATAAGTAGATTGGCTCGAATTAAGAAGGAATGATCTGTATTATTTTGGGATTGTCGCAATAATTAACGAAATATTAAATAAAAAAGATCGGCCAATCTACGTTAGTAAAAGCGCGCGGCGACGAGAGTTGTCCTACCGTAATCCGATACTACGAGCGCGGCGAAGCGGTGGGCGGATCGCTCTCCGAGACATGATGGTGGTTTGCGATATATCGCAATACCGCGCCGAAAAATGACCCGTCCCCCCTTTTCGTGGCGAGAAAATGATGCGCTATCATTTCCACACCACCTTGCGGTAGATAGCATGGTGCGCTTTTTTTATAGTGGTTTCCCCCATAGGCCTATTCCACTCTCAATTTAAAAATTATTCAAAATGCCATTTACTATACGCTGAATATATCGTAAATGTAAAAAATTAATGGACAGTACCTTTACAAAAATTGATTCGTGGTTGAAAATCCCTCGATAAAATGTATTGCATACGTTGATAATGTGATACGATGATAAAATTCTTCAAGAATCCTTTCTTCATCACGTACACGAAGACGCACTGCTGGACCGGTTATCCCGATATTATGCACGACACTCAGTTTCACATAATTATTGCACAACACGTAAAATTGTACGACCACTTGGTTTTCGTGCACGCCCGAGAAATGATTTCATGTAAATTGCGGCCGCGCGATGAGTATTTTCTCCCGCTAGCCCGTATGCCACAATCATGTCCGTATATTCCTGCGGAGTATACTTCATTTTCACTGGTAATTAACTGCGCGAACATAAGATTTTTACTAAGCGTCTTAGCTCTTGCACGCTGTTAACAGACTGCGTACGCCAGCAGCACGCAACTACAGCTGAGCGGACATGTGAGTGTAATCATAGTGCGCAGGCGTCGAACTCACACGTACGCTTACACTCGCATGTCCGCTCAGCTGTCAACTGTAGTTGCGTGCTGCTGGCGTACGCAGTCTGGTAACAGCGTGCGAGAGCTAAGACGTTTTAATAAAAATCTTGTGTTCGCGCAGTTAATTACCAGTGAAAATGAAGTATACTCCGCAGGAATATACGGACATGATTGTGGCATACGGGCTAGCGGGAGAAAATACTCATCGCGCGGCCGCAATTTACATGAAATCATTTCTCGGGCGTGCACGAAAACCAAGTGGTCGTACAATTTTACGTGTTGTGCAATAATTATGTGAAACTGAGTGTCGTGCATAATATCGGGATAACCGGTCCAGCAGTGCGTCTTCATGTACGAGATGAAGAAAGGATTCTTGAAGAATTTTATCATCGTATCACATTATCAACGTGTGCAATACATTTTATCGAGGGATTTTCAACCACGAATCAATTTTTGTAAAGGTACTGTCCATTAATTTTTTACATTTACGATATATTCAGCGTATAGTAAATGGCAATTTGAATAATTTTTAAATTGAGAGTGGAATAGGCCTATGGGGGAAACCACTATAAAAAAAGCGCACCATGCTATCTACCGCAAGGTGGTGTGGAAATGATAGCGCATTTTCTCGCCACGAAAAGGGGGGACGGGTCATTTCTCGGCGCGGTATTGCGATATATCGCAAACCACCATCATGTCTCGGAGAGCGACCCGCCCACCACTTCGCCGCGCTCGTAGTATCGGATTACGGTGGGACGACTCTCGTCCCCGCGCGCTTTTACTCACGCAGATTGGCCGATCTTTTTTATTTAATATTTCGTTAATTATTGCGACAATCCCAAAACAATACAGGTCATTCCTTCTTAATTCGAGCCAATCTACTTATTTATTTCATTTTGGTCGAAAATCTACGGACACCCTGTATACATATTGCAACGTTTCTTCAATTTAAATTTTATTAACTTTTGCAACACTCCTCAGGGTGTTGGAGAGGAGAGTGCGAGGGGGAGCGAAAACGCCGTCAAAAACACAGCGAATATAATATACTTGCGCTCGATGGAACAGGGATAGAGGGTGTTCGCACGCGAGCCGCGGCGAAGCAAAGGCCGTCTCAATATCTCGAAGTTGGGCGCCAGATGCGATCTTTCACGCATCAATTTTCGCTAAACGCCAAAGAACTCGAAAAACCTGCTTCGCCACGGACCGACTAGCTCGCCTAACGGTAGAGAGGCAGGGTCTTGGAAAAAGTCAGTTGATTATGCGAAACTTCGCTAATTCGACAGACAAAACGGAAATCGACAATCACGAGAGACTAACACTCAAATAAATTACGCGTACTTAATAAAGAAATATAACAAATTTATTAATAGGAAAATAATATAAAAATAAAATTAAATAACAAATCAGAGTAAGAACAAAGATTTACAATAAATTCAAAAATATGAGAAAACGAAATATATAATAGATCAAATCAATAGTGGTAATAATAATAATTCAATCAAATCGAATGTTCGTTCGAAATCGACAACCCAAGAGAACGCTAAGGCATTTCTGTTATTTACTCGAGCCCGTTTTTATGGCTGGAGTTCGCCAGACCGAATAATATTTCTCAAAATGTATCGGAATTTCTGCACCTAAATCGACGTCTTATAGTTCCGGTCTTTTCCTCGCAATTTCTCAGCTCGCTATTCTAATCGACAGCATAAGGGTTCGACAGCGTGATTAACAATCGAGCAAGAATAATTACTGATTTTGCGAAGATAGATCTCGTCTGTGACGGACGAGCGATACGGTTAATATTCGATACCCGGCGGCGGCCGGAGATTTTTCTCTCCCGGGGTTTCGCCTCTTTCCTCAGCGCAAGCAGCTCAAATTTCAATAACAGTTGGATTTTTCGGCGAGTATTTCGCACCGCAACACACTCGACAAACGATAATTACTACAAAATACGCGCTACCCACCGACATAATGAGCGCGACAAAGACGCAAATACTCTCACACATATAATATTAGACGTTCACACGCGCACTTAATAATCGATGACAGAAACGCAATTAGACACGAAAGTCGCTCGTAGATCGCTTGCGAGGATGTTTTACGCGGCAACGACAGCGATACGACAACACGAGCGGCGTACACGCTTTCCGCGATTTTTAGCGCACGCGGTCGATATTCGGCAGTCGATAGCTACGCGTGGTTAACACCCCGACATCCGGAGAGAGACGAACGATACCCTATCAATCAATGCCTACGTTACGACTGTCCGCGATACCTCGGTCGCTTGTCTCCGGTCGCCCGGAATTCACGAAAAATCGACAGCTCGGCACAGGGCCCGAGCGGCAGCAAAACACGAAAATGGCGACGGCGGCAGAACGAGACACCTCCGATTAGACACAGTACAATTGGACACAACTGGCTTTGATTGGCTAATCGTGCTTGATCGTGCTGGTTACCCTAGGCATCGGTCGATATGATTGGCTGTGTCTAATCGTACTGTGTCTAATCGGGCAATCCCCGGCAAAACGGCCGGGTGGACCGATTCGCGTACGTGACTTACAAAAGATGGGCAACCTCACCGTGACTCGTCTTTTCTGTCAAGGGGATAGTCCTCGGCCTCGTCCTCTCCTTTATCTCTGGGCGACACATCAAAAGAAACGACAACGGGACAATCGAACTAGCAGCGACTTTTCGCCAAGAGCGCCCGCACCAGAGTGAGTCGATAGCTGCGTCAATGCCTGCGCAGGGGTGCGCAGTTCCGTGGCCAATCACGCCGCAACACGCGTGATATCCTTGCGCCTCGCGATACGCAAGGTATTCCTGCGCCCTGCGCGAAACGGCCCCGAATATTTAAATTTTGCTGTCGAGGGCCCCGGTTTCATGGTCCGGTGGAGGCCCATCTCCTCCCCTTCTGGAGGATAGTGCCGATCGAGCCTTCTTTACACGCGAGGGGCTATGTTCCCCCGTGGCTCGATTTTTCGGGCGCTATTTCCTTCTCCGCTCGCCGGCGGGGAGCGCCGTGTCGCAGGTCGCGATTGGAAATCCATCGACGTGTCTTTCGCCTTCCGGATGTTCTCCAGCGAGTTGCCCGACATTCCGTTAATACAAAAAGAATACAAAAAAAATTAATAAAGGCGCAAAATATAATAAAATCGCTCATCTCTCCAGAGAGTTAGATATCATTCTCTCAATCCTTTTTCTGGCGCGGCCGCTCGGCTCGCGCCCCGTCAAGATTGTCGGGGCGGATGGACGCGCGACAAGACGGCAATGTCATTATATATATATATATATATATATATATATATATATAATTTCGAAATAAAAAAGTTTGCAATTGAATTGCACAATAAAGTCTAATTATTTTTGATCAAAGAATGTATAGTTGTAAAAAAATATAATCTTCAAAAAATTTTCTGCACATCTTCTTAACATATGTACACACACACACACACACACACACACACACACACACACACACACACACACACACACCACACACACACACACACACACACACACACACCACACACACACACACACACACACACACCCCCCACACACCCCCCCCCCCCCCCCCCCCCCCCCCCCCCCCCCCCCCCCACACACCACACACCACACCACACCACACACACACACACCACACCACCACACACACACACACCACACACACACACCACACACACACCACACACACACACACACACACACACCACACACACACACACCACACACACACACACACACACACACACACACACACACACACACACACACACACACACACACACACACACACACACACACACACACACACACACACACACACACACACACACACACACACACACACACACACACACACACACACACACACACACACACACACACACACACACACACACACACACACACACACACACACACACACACACACACACACACACACACACACACACACACACACACACACACACACACACACACACACACACACACACACACACACACACACACACACACACACACACAGGGTGTCCCAATTTAATCGATCACCCCGAATAATTTTTTCGTATTATAACATTTTAGACAAAAGTTGATTGACTAAAAAAGGGACATATGATGACGCCATTAGTTTGACCTTGGATAATTGTTTGAAAGTCACATGAAGGCCACCTTTAATTTCTTAAGCGGAACCCTCTATTTTGATTACATATTCTTATAGCTTATCTTGAGAGCTTTTCAAAACTCTATAATAAAATATTTTTTCATTGAATATTTTTCAAGTTATGAAACTTGAAATAATTTCTTAATTTTACATAAACCATAAAATATCTAGTAAAATATTCATTTTTCAATTAACTTACCTTAATACATTTATGCACAAAATAATGTGAGAAATCGATTGGTGTAAAGAAAAAACATAGTTATTTTTGAGAAAAAATATGTGATTATTAATTGCAAATTACATATTTTTTTTTAAAAACAACTGTGTTTTCTTTACACCAATTGATTACTCCCCGTTAGAATATAATGGTATATTTCTTTTTATGTGGCAGCACTGATTTAAAGCGAATATTTTTGTTCCTAGAGTTTAGTTTAGTTTTTTTTATATAAGTTACATTCGTTAATAAGTCCGTGTTCTACTGTTACAAGTTTGTGCTCTTAATAAAGAATTATAATAAATACTATTAGATATATATGCATATATAAAATTCTAATCTTACTATATATTTTCTTCATATATTTGCTTAAAATTTTCTTTATAATTTTACATGACCTTAAATAATGGTTTTAAATATTTTTACAAAATTACATCATTATTGAAATTATATAATCTTATCTAATTACGATTTAGATTTTCAAGATATTGGCTTCATAATAATCTGTTATTCGCGTTGTCACCACAAGGAAGGAGACAAAAAAAGGTCCTTAAAATATTACATAGATTTACGGAAAAAGTAAGTTATATCAAGTATTCTCTCCTTTATATGAAATTACAATAAATTTCATAATCTTCATGCAGTATGTTTATGAGTTTATATCATATAAATATCAACATTTTATTATTATAATGTGTTATTTAATAAATATCATTAAAAAATTTAATTATGTATTTATGTAGATTATTGCAGAAAGAAAGCTTTATCACGAATGCACCAATGGTCAATACTTAAAAAACTTTGAAAGTGGAAAAAAGCCGGAGATAGATGAAGTGATCGGAAGTACGTAAGATGATCAGAGCTCATACAGCACAGAAATGTTGCAAAACATTGCAGAATACTTTTGTTTTTGAAACATTGCAATATTGCAAACTTTGCTATATTATTACTGTAAAATTATGGCAACATTAAGATATTCTTTTAATGTTGCAACGAAATCATATAGTAACATATACAGTCATATAGTAACGAAATCATATAGTAACATTGCAATGTAATGTATAACGAAACATCATGGATACATTGCAATGTAATGTGCAACGAAACATTATGGTTACATTGCAATGTGTTGAAAAGAATACAACATTGCAACCATCTAGTAATATTTGCATATGGAATATTTTTGTTTAAGATAGATATCTCGGAAGCTTATAAAAACTTATAAAATATAATTAATTGATTAAATGATGTTTCTATGTTCTTCAAATTAGAACTCTAAGATATGTTTATTTAAAGGCTTATTAACCATTTATAAAACATTTAAAAAATGTTTATTATGTTTTTATATATTAAATGTTTATCTCAATAATCTATACACAACCATCTTATATACACTCGGAAATAAGAATACTTTAATATACGCAATATACAGGGTGTCCCAAAAGTCTCGGAACGGTCGAATATTTTATAAACTATGCACTTTAGAAAGAAATGTTTCAGACAAAAGTTATATGGTTTAAAAAAGGCCATATCTATCATAAGATGTCATTGGTTTGACCTTGAAGAATTATTTGAAAGTCACATAAAGGACACCTTCAATTCCTTAAACGGAACACTATATTTTTTATTGCATATTTTTGCCGATTTCGAGAGCTTTCCAAAACACTATAATTAAGTTAGTTTTCATTAAATACTTTCCGAGTTATGAGGCTTAAAGTCATTTTTTAATTTTACATAAATCGTAAAATATCTTGTAAAATATTCATTTTTCGATTATTTTATCTTAATACTTTTATGTACAAAAGAGAGAAATCAATTGGTATAAAGAAAACGCATAGTTGTTTTTTTAAAAAAATGCAGTTGTTAATTGCAAATTACATATTTTTTCTTTTAAACAATCCCAGTCAGCAAAGTCTGTTCAAACAGATTTTGACAATTTCTGCTACAAATTTTTGTCGACAGTATGATTGCAGATTGTATAAAAAATTTGTTATATCAAATAATGATAACAGAATGTCAGCAGAAATGTTACAAAACCTGCTGACATAATTTGTGATCAGAAACTGAACAGGATTTGTTTAAAATTATCATAGCAGATTAGTGGCAGAAATTGAGCAGGATCTGTGCGACGCAATTTGACAACAGATTGTCGGCAGAAATCGAGCAGGATCTGCGCACACAATCCCTGATAGCAAATTGATAGCAGAATTTAGCACTGTAATAATCAATTTTGTTGCATTTATATAACATTAATAAAAGCGCAAATCTTGTGAAGTTTCTGATGTCAATTTGCCATCAGGTTGCATGCGCAGATTCTGCTCGGTTTCTGCTGACAATCTAACATCAAATTGCATGCGCAGATCCTGCTCGATTGCTGCTGTCAATCTGCTGTCGGTTTATGCTGACAGATTCTGCTAGCAGAATTCAAGCTTAATGCGGACGCAGTTGATGCCAATCTGCCGCAATATTCTGTTTGAATCTGCTTGCATGCTACTGGCAGACTGCTAACATTTTGCTTACTAGGATTATGTCCCCTGGATGTTTTCTTTACACCAATTGATTCCTCTCATTATTTTGTACAAAAATATTAAGGTAAGATAATCGAAAAATGAATATTTTACTATATATTTTATGGTTAATATAAAATTAAGAAATTATTTTAAGGTTCATAACTCGAAAAGTACTCAATGAAGAAATACTTTGTTATAGTGTTTGGAAAGCTCTCGAAATAAGCTACATGAATATGCAATAATAAATGGAGAGTTCCATTTAAAAAATTGACGGTCCTTCACGTGACGGTGAAAGTTCTTCAAATGACTCTTTAAGGTCAAATTGCCACTATCTGATGGCCCCCTTCAAGCCATACAACTTTTGTTTGAAACATTTCTTTCTAAAGCATAGTTTATGAAATATTCGACCGTTCCAAGACTTTTGAGACATCCTGTTAGACTATTTATCCATCTTTCCCTGATAGACTACCACCCTGATAGACTATTTATCCATCTTTCTTTCTCTCTCCCTCCCTCTCCCCCTAATTTCAAATAATCTGTTTAATATTCTGAATCCAATCCAAAATATTTTAAATTAATTTAATTATTTTAAATCAGAAATTAAATTGATAACAGAAAAGAAATATACTTTGGATCTTATAAATATTAGTACCAGCCTGTATAAGCTTTATATGCATTTCATAATGAAAAATTGAATAAGTGTTAATTAAATTTGGTTTCGCCGCATAGCGAAGGAACACATACCACTTATTATTACATATTTTCGATATTTTAAAATGTTGTTGCAACAGTACTAAAATAAAGCAATGTCTATTGTAAATAATGTCTATTGTAAATAATGTCTATTATAAAATAATGTCTTTGCAATATTTCTAATATTTCTAATATTTCAATACTGCAATGTGCAATGTTGTAACAAGCAATGTTACTACAAATTTCTCTGCTGTACGCAAGAGAAAGAGAGAGAAAAAGGTTCTAATTTAAATTGTTTCGAAGGACTGATATCCGGCAAGAATATTTTCCAAAATCATGTTTTTTGGAGTTTTCAAGGTCATTGATGTTTTTTACAACTATATTTTTTTTATTATATCGTGTAGCTGATCAATAAATATGTTCAGACATACATAATAACGTGACGAAAAATGACCTCGATTTCCAAAAATTAAAGTTTTACGTGCAACTTATGTCTATCAAGATCGCAGGCTTCGGTCAAGACATGACAATCGAGAGCCTATAAATGTAAAATAAACATATTTACTATTACAATACTGGTGATCTATGACGATTTAAATATTTTCTCATTTTTAATTTGTCAGAATATCTACGTGTACTAACTGTGCATAACTCAACGCAAGAAAAGATTAATATGATATTCATTTGTGATAAAAGTGATTGTTTAAGGGAAACAATTCCAATGTACAAAGTTAAAGCTCGTGCTAATATTAATTCTGAAATAATCAAAAGATTATTATAATCAGTTATTGCTCGTTTCACATATCAATATATTATCGTAGAGGAATATCACTTTGGACATCTACGAAGATAATAACTTAAAAAGAAAGTGAATGCTGCCATATACATTTCATGATTAAGTCTTCTAAATAAATATTATTAGTGCAATAAAATATTTTTTCACATTTATAGATTTAAACCTCTCAAAGCCTACGATCTCAACATAAATTTTATGTAAAATTTTCAAGGTGATGTTATTATACATGTCTGAACATATTTTTTAATCATCTACACAATGCAATAAAAATATATAGTTGTATGCAAAAAAAACATCAATGACCTTGGAAATTCCGAAAAAAATGACCTTACAAAAAAAACTTTTGTCGAATATTGGTTTTTGACCATTTACATTATATAAAAAATATTTTTTGCATCGTCATAATTCGAAAAGATATTTGGATTAGATGGCCTTACTAAAATGGACCATGCTGTATAAATCATACTATTCATCATATATATATATATATATATATTTATATATATAAACAAGGTCTTCAAAAAGTCCCGGAACGCTACAATAACGTTCCACGACTTTTTGAAGACTCTGTATATCATTATATATATAATTACAGACAATGATGCAATATGTTTGTAAAATTTGTTCATTATTACCCAGCAAACACAGAATATTACAGCAATATTGCGGCAATTATAACATTGCAGCAATGTGTGGCAATATTCTGTGTTTGCTGGATAGTAATAAAATTTGAATTTTTAACGATAACAATGTTATTCAATTAAGTCACCACGTGCAAAAATGAGAATGCTAATATGTTTATGCTTTTTTACTTTTAGTTAAAAAAAAACGACTAGCTATGTTGGATCTCTTAATAGCGGCGTCTCAAAAAGGACTTCTCACTGATTTAGATATAAAAGAGCAAGTTGATACTTTTATGTTTGCAGTATGTATTTGTAAGATTTTTTAAATTTTTTATTTACACATTACATATCTAAACACATATAATGTAAAATGATTATAGGGTCATGATACTACAGCGATGGGTATAACATTTGCTTTATTATTACTAGCTGAACACAAAGATATTCAGGTACTTTTTTGTTGATATATTATGTTTTTCTTTACACCAATCGATTTTTCACATTATTTTATGCATAAAAGTATTAAGGTAAGATAATCGAAAAATGAATATTTTACAAGATATGTTACAGTTTATGTAAAATTAAGAAATGATTTCAAGCCTCATAACTCGAAAAATATTTAATGAAAACTAATTTATAGTGTTTTGGAAAGCTCTCTAAGTCAGCTACAAAAATATGAAATAAAAAATATAGTGTTTCATTTAAGAAATTAAAGGTGACCTTCATATGACCTTCAAATAATTCTTCAAGGTCAAACCAATGATACTCTATTATGGCCTTCTCAAAACCATACAACTTTTGTCTGAAACATTTTTGTCTTAAATTTATAGATTTTGAGATATTTTAGTGCGTAGATTAAAATGGCCTTTCAAAAAAATTGAAAAATTAAAATACCTGTCTTTCTAAAATAAATACAAAGAATTTATTAAAATTTATTAATAATTTATTTGTGTTTAGGTGTATAAAATTCAGAATATTATTAATATATTTTAACTATTATTATGCAGGAACGCGTTAGAATTGAAGTCAATACGGTGATACAAGAGAATGGAGGAAAACTTACTAAGAGTTCATTGCAAAATTTATTATATTTAGATAGATGTTTAAAAGAAACACTACGTTTATATCCTAGTGTGTTTTTTATATCACGATTGACAGCGGAAGATATAAAATTACGTAATTAATTACTTTTTTGTTGCATATATATCTTTGAACATATCACACCATATATTATTAAATATAAAATATATAAATGTTTAATTACTTTAATATTTTAAAGTACATATTATTTAAGTATTACGTACATTTTTTATTTTTCAATAGAATTATTATTTTTATTAAATCATATCTAATCTTATAAGATATAATCTTATATCTTTTTTAGAGTCATATATGGTTCCTGCTGGAACGACTGTACATCTTAATATCTATGGAGTTCACAGAGATCCTAATTTTTGGCCAAATCCAGAAGTATTCGACCAGATAGATTCTTGCCGAAAGATTCAAAGCGTCATCCTTATTCTTATTTCATTTAGCGGACTACGATTGTATAGTAATTATTTGTATTTTTTTTTTTTTTTTTAATTTTTGATACAATTTCGAATTATAGACAACGATTCCTTTGTTGAATGAAGACATATAGCTCTTTTGTGTATTTTTATTTAGATGTATTGATTATTTAAAGAGATCTTCGAAATGAAAAACTGCATCCTAGTATTCTTATTTCCATTCGCAACTACGGAATTGTATAGGTAAATTATTTGTGATTTAATTTTTCCTTTTTTTTATCAATAATTTTTGATACAATTTCGAATTATAGGACAACGATTCGCTTTGTTGGAAATGAAGACCATAATAGCTCCTTTGGTGTGTAATTTTTATTTAGAACCTGTTGATTATTTAAAGGATCTCGAAATGAAAACTGCTCTAGTACTTCGTCCTTCTCATCCGGTTCGTATAAGATTTGTTCCAATTGAATGCGAACAATTGGAAACATTTGAAACAAATACAAGCAGGACAGATGTAAGAAATTGATATAGTGCAAAAGTGGAAGAAAATTTTATCCATGTATTTTAGCCATGTAATTACTTTGAATATTGTGAACAATATACACATTATACATATACATACATGCATACATACATGCATACATACATGCATACATACATGCATACATACATGCATACATACATGCATACATACATGCATACATACATGCATACATACATGCATATATACATGCATACATACATGCATACATACATGCATACATACATGCATACATACATGCATACATACATGCATACATACATGCATACATACATATATATATATATATATATATATATATATATATTATATATATATTTTTTGCTATCGAAAAAAATGGATCAAAGAATCTGTATTAAATTTTGTGTGAAAAATAAAATTAAGTGCTCTGACGTACTTGAAATGTTGACTGCGACATTTGGCGAGTCTACTCTGAGCAAAAAAAATGTTTACAAGTGGTACAAGCTCTTCACAGAAGGTCGAGAAGATGTTAATGATGATGCCCGCCCTGGACGCCCCAGCACGTCAACAACCGATGACAACATCGAAGCAGTGAAGAAAATTGTTATGGAGAATCATCGAATCACTATTAGAGAAGTTGCTGAAGATGTCGGCATATCGGTTGGCTCATGCCATGCAATTTTTTCGGGTGTTTTGGGCATGCAACGTGTGGCGGCGAAGTTTGTTCCAAAATTGCTGAATTTCGACCAAAAACACGTCGTTGCTTGTTCGTGATTTTTTGGCCAAAGTCAATACCGTAACCATGCCTCAGCCACCGTATTCACCGGACTTGGCCCCCTGCGACTTTTCTTGTTCCCAAAACTGAAAAGACCCATGAAAGGACTTGTAGCTCATTTCGAGAGCTTTCCAAAACACTATAATTAAGTTAGTTTCCATTAAGTACTTTCCAAGTTATGAGGCTTAAAATTATTTCTAAAAATATATAGTGTTCTATTTAAAAAAATTGAAGTGACCTTTACGTGACCTTCAAATAACTCTTCAAGGTCAAACCAATGGCACCATCTTATGTCTCCCTAGAAACCATACAACTTTTGTCTGAAACATTTTTTCGATTTTTCATTATTTTCCGAAATATTTGCCTGGGGAAATTAAAATGAGACACCCTGTATATTATTTAATAATTATAACATATAATTTCAACATAATAAAAATCCATTGTAACAAACTTTTCATAACCTTTTTATTTTCACTTGCATAACGCAAACGTCTTCTACCAAAGTCGGCATGTTCTTTCATATAATTTAAGAAAATTCTTTTTTGATCTTCCGAAAAATTCATTTTCCTTCACTTATATTATCTTCAAACAAATATGTTATCATTTATCATTAAACGTAGTATGTTATAACCATACGTAATAATACTAGTGACATGTCGACCGATTCTAACGGAAATCTAGTGATCTCACATTTTCACTTATTAATTCTGTAATGCCGGGAGTAAATTCCTGTGAAATGAAAATGCGAAGAGTGAACAAATTCACCCAAGATACGTAATAGGCCCCCAGATGAGATGAAAGACGCAGTGTCAAGGGTGCATTCGTTAATGCGCTGCCTGCATTAACGAATGCACCCTTTGACGAGGGGTTATCTAGCTCCGTAACTTAATTCGCCGAACAGGTATCTGCGTAAATGGCTGCTCGGATTGTATCTTCCGATGGAAAAACTGTATCGAGATTTTAAACTTCTTAACACCCATCGTGTTAGTAAAAAAAAATATAATATTTCAAATAAGCATGAATTAATATTCGAATAAATACAATATATATATATATATACATATATATATATATATATATATATATATATATTAAAATTAAATATATATATATATAAATATATATATATATATATATATATACAGGGTGTCCCATTTTAATGCCCCACCCCAAATAACTTTCTTATTTTTAATTTTAGAAAAAGATGTTTCAGACAAAAGTTGTATGGTTTCAAGGGGGACATAAGGTGGTGTCATTAGTTTGACCTTGAAGAGTCACATGAAGATTACGTGAAGGTCATTTTGAATTTCTTAAATGGAACACCCTATATATTTTTGCATATTCTTGTAGCTTATCTCGAGAGCTTTCCAAAACACTATAAATAAACATTTTTTCATCAAGTACTTTTTGAGTTATGAGGCTTGAAATCATTTCTTAATTTTACATAAACCATAAAATATCTTGTAAAATATTCATTTTTCGATTATCTTACCTTCATACTTTTATGTACAAAATAATGAGAGGAATCAATTGGTGTAAAGAAAACATACAGTTGTTTTTAAGAAAAAATATGAAATTGTTAATTGCAAATTACATATTTTTTCTTAAAAATAACTGTATGTTTTCTTTACACCAATTGATTCCTCTCATTATTTTGTACATAAAAGTATGAAGGTAAGATAATCGAAAAATGAATATTTTACAAGATATTTTATGGTTTATGTAAAATTAAGAAATGATTTCAAGCCTCATAACTCGAAAAGTACTTGATGAAAAAATGTTTATTTATAGTGTTTTGGAAAGCTCTCGAGATAAGCTACAAGAATATGCAAAAATATATAGGGTGTTCCATTTAAGAAATTCAAAATGACCTTCACGTAATCTTCATGTGAATCTTCAAGGTCAAACTAATGACACCACCTTATGTCCCCCTTGAAACCATACAACTTTTGTCTGAAACATCTTTTTCTAAAATTAAAAATAAGAAAGTTATTTGGGGTGGGGCATTAAAATGGGACACCCTGTATATATATATATATATTGAGGTACAGGAGGCAGAGCCTTTCGTAGCGCAAAGGAAGAGCCAGAAAAGAACAACAGGATTTATGCACAATAAGGATTTAATACGACTTTACTGCAAAAAAGACAGCTCAAGTATATCGGCGACACGCCGCGAAATCGAGAGCACACAGAGAAGAGTAAAAAGGAAGTAGATAGCAGTGATTGACTGCAGAATGTAGCGCCGCTCCACGAGTGCGAGTCGGAACTTAGTCCACTCGAATTCAAGCGAGTTCCAACACTCCCCCTCGATTCGCGCTCGAAGATCTACTCGCAGTGTGATAGATGCATTCCAGCTTTCTTGAGGCACTCCAAATGTTTTCTTTTCGGTAATCCCTTCGTAAGTATGTCTGCCACCATATCTATGGTTGAGACATGCTTGATGTTTAGATTTTCGTTGCGAAGTGCGTCTCGAACATAGTGGTACTTGACGTCGATATGCTTGCTTCGCTGGTAAAAAACGGGATTTTCCGCTAGTTTGATCGCGCCCAGATTATCTCCGAAGATTGTGACGTTACTTAGATCGCTGAACCCTAATTCCTTCAGGAAACGCTGCAAGAATATGGCTTCTTTGGTACATTCGGTGAGTGCCATGTACTCAGCTTCACACGATGACAGTGCCACAGTTTTTGGTTCTTCGCATCCCAAGTGATAGGGCATCCGCTCAGTACGAACAGGAATCCGGAATGTGAACGTCGGTCCACGTGATAGTTTCCCCAATCCGAGTCTGTATAACCGATGAGTGGATTTGAGTCTGGCCCGTAGACGAGTCCTGCTCCCATGGTTCCCTTCAGATATCTTAAAACTCTTTTAGCGGCCTTCCAGTGTGTTTCGTCGAAGCAATTGTTGAATTGCCCGAGATAGCTTGCCGAGAAGGCTATGTCTGCCTAGTAGAAGATGCAAGATACGTGAGACTCCCTACGAGTTCACGGTAGGGCAAAACTTGATCGTCTGGTGTAGGTTCTGCTCCCTTTTTTAGCTTTACATTCGAGTCGAACGGAGTGCTGACTGGGTTGCAGTCAGTCATTCCGAAGCGCCTGAGCAGTTCGCAGATATAGCCTTTTTGAGTTAGAGTAATCTTTTCTCCTTCGCGGTTGAATTCAATTCCAAGACACCGATTGACTTCTCCAAGGTTCTTTATCTTGAATTGTTGCGAAAGAAAATAAGAGATCCGATCAATTTCTTTCTTGTTACGTGATGCAATGAGTATATCATCAACGTATACAGCTATCAGTACGATGTTCTCTCCTTGTCCCAAGTGATACAGACATGGGTCGGCATTTGTAGCGTTTGCTCCGCACTCCTTTAAGACTTTGTCGAGCCTTTGATACCAGCTTCGTCCGGCTTGTCGTAGTCCGTATAACGCTTTTTTTAACTTACAGACTTTATTGCCAGTGTTTAATTCATGGAGCATTTGGTTTGCCTTCTTTCGGATGACATCGTCCTTGTCCGAGTCTGCGAGGATTTGTAGAAGTTCGATAAGTTCTTTCGGTGGGTTCACTAGAATGTCTTCTTCCAGATATCCGTTGAGGAAAGCCGTGGTGACATCTAACTGATGAATGTTCATGCAAAAGCGTGCAGCTGAGCTGATCATCAGTCTAATCGATCCCATCCGTGCTACCGGAGCGAATGTTTCGTTGAAGTGTACGCCTGGTTTCTGTGCAAATCCTTGGGCTACTAATCGAGCCTTTCGTTGCTGAATGGATCCGTCGGGACTGAGCTTGTTTTTGAGTACCATCCGGGTACCGATGATGGTTCGATGGTTAGTCGATCGTCGACTCGATCAACTAATTTCCAAGTATCGTTTTTGATGATCGATCTTATTTCTTTGACCATCGCTAGTCGCCATTCGTCGGCTTCTAAACCAGACATCGCTTCTCTCATTGGAATTTCTGACAGATGTGCTGATTGTGTTTCTGAAATTTCGGCATGATGATAATGGAATTCTTTACAAGGTCTTCCCCTTTCTCCAGTCCTCACAATTTTAGGTCTGCCTGGTGCTCGACGTATCACTTCCTGTGCGTCGTGAGGTAGATCATCGTGATTCTCTTGGGGTTCTTCTACTGCATCTCCATTGACTGGTTCGATGCGTTCTGCAGGTACCTCGGCTATATTCTCTTCGACGGTTTCGTTTTGACAGTTCTCGGATGGCTCCAATATTACGTCGATCATGTCGTGATCGTGACTTTTATTTATATCGACTTCTTCGCTGTTTTCAACTGATCCGGGGTAGAAATCTTCGTATGTGTTTTCCTTGGGAGATTCGGTATGCAAGAACTTTACGTCTCTTGACACAATGATTTTCATTTTATCTGGGATTCATATTCTGTAGCCTTTTGAAGAGTCTGAGTACCCGACGAAGATTCCAGTGACTCCGCGTGAGTCCAGTTTTCCGATGCCAGGTTTGTTACACAGGACGAATACCCGTTGTCCGAATTCCCTGAAATGACTGACGTCTGGAATTTTCTCTGACAGCACTTCAAATGGAGTTCTTCCGTCTAACAATTTCGATGGGCATCGATTGCGTATATAGTTTGCGGTATTTACAGCTTCTGCCCAAAAGGATGGAGGTAGGCCGGACTGCAGCAAGAGACACCTAGCCATTTCTACCAGAGTACGATTTCTCCTCTCGGCCACACCGTTCTGTTGAGGGCAGTATGGTACGGTTAATCTTCTGATGATTCCGCGCTGTTTCAGGAACTCGTCAATAGTGGCGTTCACAAATTTTTTTCCATTGTCGGATTGGATGATTTTTATCTTTCTACCAGTTTGATTTTCCATCGTAATAACGAAGTTCTGCAGCGCCTGAAAAACATCAGATTTGGATTTTAAAAAGTAGACCTGTCCCCATCTAGAGCTATCGTCAATAAATTGCAAAATATACTTAGCTCCACCAATGGAAGTGACCTTCATTGGACCGCATATGTCAGTGTGCACAAGATCTAGTATTTTTGTAGATCTCTCGGATTTTATCGGAAAAGGATTCCTTGCCATCTTTCCTTCCGGACAAATATCGCAGTTACTGTTGATGAAGTTTCCTGGTTCTATTCCCTCTACTCGACCCTTGCGTATGGCTGCTTGAAGATCCTTTACATTTAAGTGACCGAATCTGCGGTGCCAGTCTGCTTTTAACTGAGTTGTGCTTCCGGTGCTAATTTCTTCCGCGACGGCAATCTCGTTGACTGATTCTTCGACAATGTACAGACCATTTGTCTTATTTGCGATCAACTTTACGTTACCGTCTTGATCCACTACGAGCTCTCTATGTTTGTTGAACAGGACGTCGTATCCATGGTCGGTGATTTTAGCGACTGAGAGAAGATTCATCCGTAGATCTGGAACTAGCTGCGTATTTTCGAGATGAATTGATCTCAATTCTCCATGAATATTAGTATTCAGTCGAGCTGTTCCTTCTCCTGTGATCTGGGTCGAGTTTTTGTTTGCGAGATTCAGTTTCTCACGTTTAGCGTTCATGTTCACGCCAAATTTACATGTCTCGTAACAAAAATGCGATGTTGCTTCGCTGTCCAAGCACCATTTACTCGTCTCCGTCGTTCCGGCCAAAAAGGCTTCGGGTGTGAGCATTGTTGTGTCAGTTGCGTTCTGTGCGGTTTGTGAATCTTTCTTTTGAGCTTTACAATCGGACGCTTTATGCCCGACTATCTTGCATTTATGACACTTATACTTAAATGTGCTGTCGCTAGAGTTTTCATTTACGTCCTTGGACCTCTTCTGCTGTTTCTTGTATTGCTTCTTCGCGTACATTGCGTTTGATAAATGGCTATCGGCAATGCCTTTTCTTGCATCAGCTTCCTCCGTGATCTTTATACGGAGTGTCTCGAGGGTTGGCAACATGTCTCGTGCCTCGATCGCGCAGCGAAAGTTTTCGAATTCATTTGACAAACTCAGCAGCAGTAGCGTCGAGAGTAGATCTGCGTCGATTTCGACTCCTATTTCGTTAATTTTATCTACAATGTCGAAAAACTGATTAAGATGAGCGCGAACATCGCTGTTACCTGACATTTTTAGCGTAGTTAACTGTCTAAGGAGAGCTGCTTTTCGGGCCGGTCCCTTCGACTTGTAACGGTACGGCCTATCCCGTGCGCCACGGACTGGCTCGCCGGTGCCAAGATTCGGGAGTAGGTAGGAGAGTCAAGCGTACGAATCCTCTTTTATAAACAACAGGTCTTTATTGGTAGCTAGTTTATCCAGGTTGACTTAGCCTACGCAGAGCTTATACCTAACTATTTTTAAGCGGAGCTTATACCTAACTTATTGTACGCGGAGCTTATACCTAACTTATTCTACGCAGTTAATTATTCCTCTAGCTTAACCTACGGACGCTTACGGTAAACTTAGCCTAGACGGTCGGTCGCGGTTTCGTTCGGCGAGCGTGTCGCGATTGCGGCGTGCGGCGGTGCGCGGAGGCCGAGTGCCGGGCAAACCCAGGCGGCGGAGAGGTCAGCCCCGTCTCCGTCGGCGTGCACGGTCAGGAAGCCGAGTGCCGGGCAAACCCAGGCTGCGGAGAGGTCAGACCCGTCTCCGTCGGCGTGCGAGGTCAGGAAGCCGAGTGCCGGGCAAACCCAGGCGGCGGAGAGGTCAAACCCGTCTCCGTCGGCGTGCACGGTCAGGAAGCCGAATGCCGGGCAAACCCAGGCGGCGGAGAGGTCACACCCGTCTCCGTCGGCAGGAACGGTCAGGAAGCCGAATGCCGGGCAAACCCAGGCGGCGGAGAGGTCACACCCGTCTCCGTCGGCAGGAACGGTCAGGAAGCCGAATGCCGGGCAAACCCAGGCGGCGGAGAGGTCACACCCGTCTCCGTCGGCAGGAACGGTCAGGAAGCCGAATGCCGGGCAAACCCAGGCGGCGGAGAGGTCACACCCGTCTCCGTCGGCAGGAACGGTCAGGAAGCCGAATGCCGGGCAAACCCAGGCGGCGGAGAGGTCACACCCGTCTCCGTCGGCAGGAACGGTCAGGAGTCAAGATGTCTCGGTTATTCCCTGAGATTCAGAGCTGGTCGGAAGCTGGAAAGGAATAAGGTATCGCTCCGTTGCGCGAGCCGGCTTTTATACGGCTCGAGGGTCCCCCACGCTCGCGTGCGTCGAGGAGGGGCCGAGACTAGGTGGGGGAGCCCATAGACGGAATCGCAAGTGGGTGCCAGAGGCGTCGAGTAAGAAATATACTCGCGGAAATTACTATGGTTAACTCTTTATTTTATGAACACAAGAACAATATAAACCGTATAAACAGGAAACGAAACGAATGAACAAAAGATATATACATATATACAGTGACGACGACGGTGTCGTCACAGACTGATACGTATCTTTCAGCTTCAGCCACACTTCACGTGCTGTGACACATCCTTTGATTTGCTTCAGCTCGGTTGAGCTAATTGACAATACAATGTCCGATCGTGCCTTCGCGTCGTTTTGTTCCCACGTTCGTGCCATGTTTTCTGAGGCCGCGTTACCGGCTATCACTTCGGGTTTTACGCTCGTTCCGCTTACGTATTGCCACAAATCGTTTTTCACAAGCAATGCTTCCATGAACATTTTCCACGTATCGTAGTTTTCCTTGTTCAGGGACTCGAATCTAGCCACTTGAGCCATTTCTGCTTTCCGATCGTATTGCGACGTTTTTCACGATTATTTATTTCACTCGTAATGACGTCGCGTAAAAAAGAACGACACGAACTATGACTGCTTTACGGCGGTAAGATCTGGGCCCATAACCTATTGAGGTACAGGAGGCAGAGCCTTTCGTAGCGCAAAGGAAGAGCCAGAAAAGAACAACAGAATTTATGCACAATAAGGATTTAATACGACTTTACTGCAAAAAAGACAGCTCGAGTATATCGGCGACACGCCGCGAAATCGAGAGCACACAGAGAAGAGTAAAAGGAAGTAGATGGCAGTGATTGACTGCAGAATGTAGCGCCGCTCCACGAGTGCGAGTCGGAACTTAGTCCACTCGAATTCAAGCGAGTTCCAACAATATATATATATATATATATTATATATATATTTACATGTTATATCATCATGAATTTTTACATTTATTTAAAGGTAATATTGAAGAACAATTTGTAGATTTAATTTTTTATACTTATTATATTGGAGACAATTTTTTTTCGATTTAAAAACATACAAAAACGTAATTATTTTTTTACCTAATCAATACTATAAGAGTGCGTTCAGACCTTGGCAGAAAAGCAGAAAAGCAAAAGGTTAATCAAAACGCTGGTAGTAAGCGGTATATTAGAAAGGCAAAAGCAGTATATTAGAAAGGCAAAAAATAGAAACTGATTATCAGCACGAGTTCTGATTGTCTTCTGCTTTTTTGCTTTCTGCTTTTCTGCCAAGATCTGAACGCGCCCTAACTGATGACTATAATATTACTGCAATTGTTTAATTTATTCTGTTTGTTTATTACATCTAATAGGAATCTTCGAATGCACTTTCTGACTTAATCATGGCAAGTTTACAGAAAAAAACACCTTTTACACCAGAACTCAGAAAATTTGTAATTACTTTGCAATTTTATTCAGCTAAAGCATATTCATATGTACGCAAAAAGTTCAAAAATATATTACCGCAAGAACAATTAGAAAATGGTATGAAGTGATAGATGGAGCTCCAGGATTTACTGCGGAATCTTTTAAAGCTATTAAATATAAGATATTACAAGGAACAGTTATATGTAATCTTGTGTTAGATGAAATGTCTATACGTAAACAAGTTCAGTGGGATGGAAACAAATATAATGGCTTTATAAACTTGAGTTCAGAATATTATGTAAGCGGGATGATATAGATAATAGTTTAGTAGCTACGAATGCATTTTTTTTTTAGTTGTTGCTCTAAGTGCTCATTGGAAAGTATCGGTAGCGTATTTCTTGATTAACTCTTTATCTGCAACTGAACGTGCTAATTTATTAAATATATGCTTGAAAACTTATTGCATGAGACTGGAGCAACTTTACATTCTATAACATTTGATGACGCACATGTAAATAAATCAATGTGTGAGAAACTGAGTGCAAATTTTCATCTAGAAAATTTAAAGCCTTTTATTTAGCACCCTATTACTAAAGAAAAAAATGATTTGTTTTTTGATTCTTGTCATATATTAAAATTAGTAAGAAATGCGTTGGCTAAGATAAGTATATTACAAAATGAACTAGGTCAACTAATAAAATGGCAATATGAGACCTTGAATAAGTTCTCGCTGTTTTTTCGTGAAAATTAATGCTTTATTTTAAAAAAGTCGTAAAAAACATGTCACTGAAAATATTGTCCATCGCTAGCCACATCTTTCTGGCAGCATTTGAATTCCACGTCGGAAAAACGACACGTCTTTTGAGGCTATCCAAGAGTCGACTCATTTTTTGGCATCTTCATAAGAATGTAAGTGCTGGTCAGCCAGGCCATGTGCCATCGATCGGAACAAGTGATAATCAGAAGGGGCAATGTCTGGTGAATACGGCGGGTGGGGTAGGACTTCCCATTTAAGCGTTTCCAAGTAGGTTTTCACCGGTTTTGCAACATGTGAGCGTTGTCATGTTGCAAAATTACTTTGTCGTGTCTCTGCTCGTATATTGGCCGTTTTTCCTTCAATGCTCGGCTCAAACGCATCAATTGTAGCCGATAGCGATCTCCTGTGATGGTCGTTCGATTTGAGCAGCTCATAATAAATTACACACAGCTGATCCCACCAAATGCAGAGCAGAAGCTTCGAACCATGTATATTCGGCTTTGCCGACAATGTTGATGTATGGCCGGGCTTACCCCATGATTTTCTACGCTTAGGGTTATCGTAGTGTATCCATTTTTCATCGCCAGTCACGATACGATGCAAAAAACCTTTCCTTTTCTACCGTTGAAGCAGCTGTTCACACGTGAAAAGACGCCGTTCTCTCGGCTTAAACTCGTATGGCATCCAATGTCCTTGCTTTTAAATCATTCCTAATACTTTCAAACGTTTCGAAACTGTTGTGTGATCAACTCCTAATGATTCTGCAAGTTCATCTAACGTCTGACATGAGTCTTCATGAAGTAATGCCTCCAATTCTTCTTTAAACTTTTTCGGTGCGCCAGAGCGTTCTTTATCTTCAACATCAAAATCATTATTTTTGAAGCGTCTAAACCAATCTCTGCATGTTGTTTCCGACAGAGCATGGTCGCCGTAAGTTTCAACAAGAATTCTGTGTGCTTCAGCTGCAGATTTTTTTTGAATAAAGTAGTGCAGTAAAATTCCCCGCAAATACTCTTTTTTTGGCACGAAACTCGACATGTTAACACTATGAAAAAAAAGTTGTTTACACTTCGGCGCAATGACATACACTGAATTTCAAGCTTGCTTATAGTACTTTCCTATAGATGCGTTACCATCTTAAATTACACGCACGCAGTTCTGGTAACACCATCTGTTGGGAAACAGCGAGAACTTATGCAAGGTCCTAATATAAAACAATTACACGAAAAAGAAAAAGCCGAGGATCTTAAAGCAGCAACAAAATTAACAAATAAGCACATTGATTTTTATAATGAAATAATGAATGTAAGACTTGCTGCTCAAACATTAAGCGAAAGTGTAGCAAATGCTTTGACATTCTGTGAGAGCATTGATACATTTTTTACTGGAGCAGTGGCAACAGCAGAATTTTGTACTTATTTCAATAATGCGTTTGATATTTTAAATAGCCGCAATAAATTTTCAAAATAATCATACAATAAGTCAATTTCTTCAAACACATTAGATACTTATTGTATGTTCATAGAAAACTTCTGTCATTATGTTAACAGCTTGCGTGATATGAATGGTAGAAAACTAATACAATGTGTACAAAATAGAAGTTTTTTAGGTTTTATAACAGCATTACGCAATAGAAGTTTTCTAGGTTTTATAACAGCATTACGCAATGTAATAGAATTGTATAAGCATTCAAATAAGATAACATATAATTTAGAATATTTGTTCTTACAAATTATGTCAGGACCATAGAAAATTTGTTTAGTTGTATACGTAGTTGTGGTGGATTTAATAATAATCCATCATGTACTCAATTTCAGACTGCATATAAAAAATTAATAGTACATCATGGAATCGCTGGATCAGAATATGAAAACTGTTCAATATTAGATGCAATATTTATTTTACTTATCGATAATAAAACAGTAAATAGTATAGTAGAAGCAGAAGAACAGGATGATGAAGCAGTCTTACATTCATTTTGTAATCCAGACACTCTGTCCATGTATGTATCAGATGTCGTAGAATATAACTAGTTTTGTTGTACGCAATTAAAAAAAAACTTGTCTGTACAACGTGTATAGAATATTTAGAAGATAGTTATACAAACAACATCCCCGATAGACAGATATGCTGAACATAACATGCAAACATTTTATGTATACTTTGTGATGCAATTAGAACAGCATAAAATTACAAGTAACTTTAAATGTAGGCATTATGATGTCATATTGTTATCATATATTTGTGTATTTTTACAATATAGCAATATGCTGCACTTTGCTATAAACGCACAACTGCAATCATTATAGAAAATGTTTATAATATAAAATTATGTTGTAATTGTATTATTTGTAGGAGCAATAAGTGAAGCAAGCTATTTGACGAATGTTAATTTAGTATTATTGCATTGTAATGTATTTATGAAGTAGTTGCGTTCTTATGTTATTTTAATTTTATATTGTCATTTAGAAATACACAACACTTTATTGACATAAAATATTGCATATTACAATTCAGTTATATTTTAGGCATTAGAAATAAATTTGTGTGTGCACAAAATGCACACGCAAAATGTATTAGTTCGTTCGTTTACCTCTACGCGACGTGCGATGCGCTATCATTCTCATATTTAAGTTTTAGTTAGAAGAATTATATAAAGTTTGCAAAGAGTAAGGGCCTATCCAGACAAACTTGCATAGGTGCATATGCATAACATAACACCATATGGACCAATGAGCATCGAATATTAAATCGCTATATTGACTTACATAACATAATACTCGATCCATATGGTCCTATGTTATGCATATGCACCTATGCAAGTTTGTCTGGATAGGCCCTAAGGGCCTATCCAGACAAACTTGCATAAGTGCATAAGCATATGCATAAGAAAATGGACCAATCACATGTCTCATTTAAGGACATGGATGTAAGAAATACAGGACAGAGCATAAAATACTCTTTTAGACGAGGGGAGTGAAGCCTGAGGGGTAAGGGGTTTATTGTCGCGGCCAGCTTAGATGCCTCAGATGTAGCATCTATTTTCACGTCGCACGGACGTAAATCGAATAAAATATGAGAGATTGCGTGAAATCATCTATCATCTGAAATCGCTGTGTTATTCCGAATATTTCTGAATATTAAGGAATTCAAAAATATCACATTCCGTGAAATTAATATCCGCCGGCATCTTACATGCCTCATATTCCGTTGCAGTAAATATTTCTTTCCCCTCACCCTTTGAGCTTCACCTCCGCAGCAATACACTCTGTCCTGTATTTCTTACGTCCATGTTTAAAGAATACTATACTATAGCATAAAATATATACATAATGTCGAAAAATTTTGTGTATCCAGAAAGCTTGCATGGCGTATGCATAATGAGCTAAGCCAATCACGTCTTTTATAGAAAAATCGTGATGAAACATAAATCAACATAAATGTAACATATGCACAAGCAAAAGTAAAGTCACTAGATTTCATATCGTTGAAATTTTATGCATATGTATATGCAAGAGCTAATGTCATTTTATAGGACATTACTGTGACATTGTTCTAGAATATCATCCGATAATCTATATACTTATTATAATCTATGATTAAACCAGTCTGATGTTTTCTGACAACCGGGTACTCAGTTTTCGCTCACAAAGTTATTCCATTGTGCAGGTAAGATTCCTAAAAATAAAAAACAAATAAATAATTAAAAAATATTTCTGTGTGATGATAAAATATGATATACATTTTTATAGCTAATATATATTTAATTTTATCACAATTAATAATATTACATTATATTTACAATATTAGAATTTGTTATAAATTTTTATAAATTATATATATTCTTACAATTTTTTAATATATACAATCTTTCTATGCATACAATTATAAATAAATATAGTGATTGTCATATTAAATTCATGAATTACAAACACATTGTTGATTACATATTTTTACATTATTACATACATTATACGTACATTATTATTGATTATATATTTATACTTTTCTATAATCGATTTATTAGGAGAATATAATAATAAAAAATACAGTCAGAAATGCCAATTTAAATGTCTAAGAAAAAGTATGCAATCAATACAAAAATAATTGTAAAATATATTTACAGGATTTAACAATATTCCAGAAGAAAAAAGTACAATAAATACTGAAATCAGAAGATGGAATCAGAAAAAGTAAACGATCTCACTCAAGAATATGAATATGAATATAATGAAGCCGATACTGATACAATTTTAATAGATCTTGTCAAAAATTTTCCTCATTTGTATGACAAAAGTGCCATAATATATTAAAAAATGTAAAAATAATAATTATAAAATTATAAAAATTCTAATATTAAATATAATGTAATATTGTAAATTGTGATAAAATTAAATATACAGGGTGGGGAAAAAGTATGGAAGCAAACAATATTTCCGAACTATTCATTTTTCGACAAATGTCTTAGACATAATTTTTATGGTATGAAAAGATGTATTATGTGGCATAGACGGCATGACCTTGAAATGACCCTTACGACTGCATACAAACGTAAGCTGCAATAACGTAAAAAATATTCAAAATGGAACTCGTCAGTTTTTGTTACAGATTCTTGTAGCTGATAGTTGAAACGTTTACAAAAAACTGTCATATGAAGCCAAATTCTAATATTGTAAAACACTAATGTAATATTGTAAATTGTGATAAAATAAATACAGGTAAAAATATGGAAGCAAACAATTATTTCGAAACTATTCATTTTTCGACAAAATGCTAGACATAATTTATGGTATGAAAAGATGTATTATGTGGCATAGACGGCATGACCTTGAAATGACCCTTACGAGATGCATACAACGTAAGCTGCAATAACGTAAAAAATTTCAAATGGAACTCGTCAGTTTTTGTTACAGATTCTTGTAGCTGATGTCGAAACGTTACAAAACACTGCATATGAGCCCATCCCTTTAAAACACTCCCAGTTACGAAACAATTGTGATAATTCGTATCGACGAAATTGAAAATAGACAGCGTACGTGTGATTACATGAATGTGTGTAACGCGACTGAACGTCATTATGAGAGATCAGTACAACAGTAGCGATTACTGCAACAAATGGAGAATAACCCGCTTCGATCATTTCTGCCGATACGAAAGACACGCGAAGTTCGTAGAATCAGTTAAGGCGTACATCGAACCGTACTCAAGGAAAGAGATTGCGTGATTCATCCAACCAGTTAAGGTAAGATAAGTGCGATTCATCCAACCAGATTTTTTTTTTCAAAAAAATTCTATGAATACTCATAGACAGTGTATCATATGACAACAGGTACAATTACATGTTATTAGTGGACGCAACTGAACGTCATGATGCGAAATCAGTAAGCAATGTCAATGTGCATACAAATTGTTTGTATCACAATTGTTTCATAACTGGGAGTGTTTTTAAGGGAATGGGGCTCATATGCAGTGTTTTGTAAACGTTTCGACATCAGCTACAAGAATCTGTAACAAAAACTGACGAGTTCCATTTGAAATTTTTTACGTTATTTGTATGCAGCTCGTAAGGGTCATTTCAAGGTCATGCCGTCTATGCCACATAATACATCTTTTCATACCATAAAAATTATGTCTAAGACATTTTGTCGAAAAATGAATAGTTTCGGAAATAATTGTTTGCTTCCATACTTTTTCCTCACCCTGTATATTAGCTATAAAAATGTATATCATATACAGAATATTATACTTATCATTATACAGAAATATTTTTTAATTATTTATTCGTTTTTTATTTTTAGGAATCTTACCTGCACAATGGAATAACTTGGTGAGCGAAAACTGAGTATCCGGTTGTCAGAGAATATCAGACTGGTTTAATCATAGATTATAATAAATATATAGATTATCGGATAATATTCTAGAACAATGTCACAGTAATGTCCTATAAAATGACATTAGCTCTTGCATATACATATGCATAAAATTTCAACGATAAGAAATCTAGTGACTTTACTTTTGCTTGTGCATATGTTACATTTATGCTGATTTATGTTTCATCACGATTTTTCTATAAAAAACGTGATTGGCTTAGCTCATTATGCATACGCCATGCAAGCTTTGGCTGATGGCAGAGAATTAGACGTGAGCGCTTACGTCTGCGGTAGTCGTGGACGTAAAGTAAGACAGAGAAAAACGAATGTCGTACAAGGCCATTGTCACAATGGCCTTGTACGACATACGTCTTTCTCTGTCTTACTTTACGTCCACTACGACAGACATCTAGTTCTCTGCCATCAGCCTTTCTGGATACACAAAGTTTTTCGACATTATATATGTATATATTTTGTGCTATAGTATAGTATTCCTTAAATGAGACATGTGATTGGTCCATTTTCTTAGGGCCATAGCATGGCGTAATGGTCTTAAAAGTCTTAAGACGTAGACGTAAGCCAACGCACAAGCTTTGGCGTATGTCGTAATGTCGTGCAACAAATAGACAATACGTGAATTGAAAAAGCATTGAAAGTAAGTAAATGATCTAATCATTTTCAAGTTTTTATTAATAAAGAATAATATTATAATTATATATAATCATCCTGAAATTAAATAATGCAATTTTTATTCGTTCTTCAAGTATGATAATAGTAAAATGAAAATATCTATTTTGATTACATGATATATAAAATTATAGCTAACCTAAAATATATATCTTGTAATCAAAATTGTAATCAAATTGCAACTAACCTAGAATATTATATATCATGTAATCAAAATAGATATTTTCATTTCACTATTATCATACTTGAAGAACGAATAAAAATTGCATTATTTAATTTCAGGATGATTATATATAATTATAATATTATTCTTTATTAATAAAAACTTAAAAATGATTAGATCATTTACTTATTTTCAATGCTTTTTCAATTCACGTATTGTCTATTTGTTGCACAACATTACGATATACGCCAAGGCTTGTGCGTTGACTTACGTCTACGTCTTAAGACTTTTAAGACCATTACGCCATGCTATGTGCTATGGCCCTTATGCATATGCTTATGCTTATGCACTTATGCAAGTTTGTCTGGATGGGCCCTAAAGGCCATCACACACAAAATTGCATAGCTGCATATCCATAACATAAGACCATATGGACCAATGAATATCGAGTATTATGTTATACAGGGTGTCCCATTTTAATGCCCCACCCCAAATAACTTTCTTATTTTTAATTTTAGAAAAAGATGTTTCAGACAAAAGTTGTATGGTTTCGAGGGGGACATAAGATGATACCATTAATTTGATCTTGAAGAGTCACATGAAGGTTACGTGAAGATCATTTTCAATTTCTTAAATGGAACACCCTATATATTTTTGCATATTCTTGTAGCTTATCTCGAGAGCTTTCCAAAACACTATAAATAAACATTTTTTCATCAAGTACGTTTCGAGTAATGAGGCTTGAAATCATTTCTTAATTTTACATAAACCATAAAATATCTTGTAAAATATTCATTTTTTGATTATCTTACCTTAATACTTTTATGTACAAAATAATGAGAGAAATCCATTGGTGCAAAGAAAACATACAGTTATTTTTAAGAAAAAAATATGTAATTTGCAATTAACAATTCCATATTTTTTCTTAAAAACAACTGTATGTTTTCTTTGCACCAATGGATTTCTCTCATTATTTTGTACATAAAAGTATTAAGGTAAGATAATCAAAAAATGAATATTTTACAAGATATTTTATGGTTTATGTAAAATTAAGAAATAATTTCAAGCCTCATTACTCGAAACGTACTTGATGAAAAAATGTTTATTTATAGTGTTTTGGAAAGCTCTCGAGATAAGCTACAAGAATATGCAAAAATATATAGGGTGTTCCATTTAAGAAATTGAAAATGATCTTCACGTAACCTTCATGTGACTCTTCAAGATCAAATTAATGGTACCATCTTATGTCCCCCTCGAAACCATACAACTTTTGTCTGAAACATCTTTTTCTAAAATTAAAAATAAGAAAGTTATTTGGGGTGGGGCATTAAAATGGGACACCCTGTATAAGTCAATATGACGATTTAATACTCGATGCTCATTGGTCCATATAATCTTATGCTATGGCCGGTATTCATAGTCCGATCTTATATTTAAGATTGTCTTAAGTCTGGTCCGAGGTTGACTTAAGACCTCATTCAACCAATCAAATGACTGCGTAGCATTTCAAGCTCGAATTTAAGACGATCTCAAATATAAGATCGGACTATGAATACCGGCCTATGTATATGCAGCTATGTAATTTTATAGGCTAAAGGCCGCAGCACACATTTTTACATAAGCGCATAACCATAAGCATAAGAAAATTGATTGGTTCATTTTCTTATGCATATATTTGGGAACCAATCTCCTTATGCTTATGGTTATGCGCTTATGCAAAAGTGTGTGCTGCGACCTTAAGGCCATTCTACAATGGCCGTAGTATAATGTTGTAAGACGTAAGACTCAAGAAATTGACCAATCACAGTCGAGTATTCTCTTAATACTTGACTGTGATTGGTCAATTTCTTGAGTCTTACGCTTTACAATCTTATGCTATGGCCATTGTAGAATGGCCTTTATAGCACACATTTTCCATAAGACCATTGAACTATATAACATACTGGAAGCCGCGCTACCATAGAAAGTGGCCGATCCAGCCTGTTAGACAAGGAGGCGCTAAAAGGTGATGCGTTCTTTGTTTCTCTAACGTATTACAGTCGATTCGTCTAAAGTTCTCACACTATAGTAGATGAAACAAAACTGTATGTATGTACTATCTTAAAATATATTTTGCCTCTGCATTGATTGATCAGATTAAATGTGCAATCAATTTATATTTTGTATTACAAAAATATTATTTATAAAAATACTTATTCTAATAAACAAAATAAGTTTATAAATGTCTGATAAATTAAGTAATATTTAAGAAAAAATGATTATAAAAAACAAATTTATATTTAATTACAAATTTATATTTTACATATAGAAACATTTAAAAATTATACATAAAAATATTTTAAATAAAATTCTTATCCTTATAAACATTTGTTGTCATATCAGAAGACTGATCCTTTTTTGCGTGACCAACTGTAAAAATATGAAATAAATTTATTAGTTTTTATTATCAAGAAATATTAAAAATTATTAACATATAATATAAAAAAGTGATAAAATATAAGAAAAGATGAAAAAACAGAAAAAAACAGAAAATTAAAGCTGTCAGAATAAAAATTAATAGAAAGTATTGTAACTAGTATTTTTATATTTTTTTAAGAAATAAAGATAATTTAAAATAAATTATATCTTAGGATATATATGTTTAATTTGTCACGTACTGATTTCCGCACGATTCGTTGATAGATAGCGGGATCGGAAATCCGGGTTCGAGGTTTTGCAAATAAGCGAGAGCGTGTGTAAAAAATGAAATAGACAAGTTTATTGTGTGTCTGAGATACAGTGTGTATGTATGTGCGCGTGGTTGTGTGTGTGTGCGCGTATATATAGGTGAAAACGCGTATAATTAGGCGTGAGCGCGATATTCGGCGCGAGGCGCTAAGTCTTTATTTCCTGCAATTTAAATCGCGTCGCAGATGCACGTCGTAGCGTGCCGCGATAGAATTTATTAAAGCTGAAATGATCGAATACAATGATGTGTATATCGGAGATAAGATATTTCGATCGTATTAATACCTTTAAATGGTATATACGATGCGTTGTTGTGGTTCGGGCGCGGTCAATGACCGTTGACGCGGCGCGTATCGTTTTTTGTGCCCGCACGCCGGGAAAGCCCTGTTTTTAGTATGTTTCTTTCTGGCGTGCGCTATATTCCGCGGATTTTAATAGATGCGGTTATGTGGAATTTAAATAATCAGTCCCTTGCAAGATGGATTCTGCGGGAACGCAGTGCCGACGAGAGCGACTCGTCCGAGGTAGCTCTCTTCTCTACCTCGTGAAAGATGCACTTGCGTTTGGCGGTCGGATCTTAGACCGGTAGTCGAGATCTCTCGACGGAATCGGAGTTCACTCTGATTCCTTGTTCCTCGGTCGGTTTTATGAAGATCGGATGGAAATGATCTGGCTTTGTAGATTGAGAGCACTCGATGGAGGAAGAGTTCACTCTACCTCCTTTCTGAAAGCGAGATTTTTGTTTCGGTCTAGGTTTTGAAGCAGCTACTCTTGATGAGAGCGGATCGGAAAAGGTGATTATTACGCCGAACGAGCCCTTTTTATACCGGCTTAATTGCCCGCGTCGGCGCACGGCGGTATTACCCCTTCCGAACGGGTTACGGAAAGCGGTACGGTCGGAGGCCCACTCGGGGGGGTTCGGGGTGCGCGCCGAGCGCGGGTTTTTCGCCGGTCGCCGGATCGGAACCCGTCGGCAACGCTCGGCGGTATTCGGGTTGTTCTTTTAATAGTTTAAAAATGTGGGCGCACCGCGCCCCTGCCTCTGCCGGGCGGCAGCTTCCGGCGGATCGCATGCCAGGAATACGATGCATCTAAGGGGGTGCACGGGGTGCATCGTTACAAATTTAAAATTAAATTTTGCATTACATATATTATGCATAAAATAAATTAACCGCACTGCATGAAATAAAATAATAACGCAGAAATTGTTTACTATAAAACTTTTGCCTTATTGTTTTACATTGTCTTAATTCTAGAAGATAATTTTTTATATTTGCATATCACAATTGTATCACAATATGCTTTTAAAATAAACACTTAACTTTGGATAAAAATGAAATAAAAAACATACATATATATATACAGGGTGACCCATTTTAACTTAGGCAGCCAAATAACTCGAAAAATAAGCACACTACGAAAAAATGATTAGAATCAAAATTTCGTCATTTCGAGGGGGACGTACAATGACGTTAAAATTAGCCCCTGGGCGGTGAGGGGGGGCAAGTTTGAAATCTTAAATGGAACTCCCTATTTTTCATTGCATATTCTTGTAGCTTATCTCGAGAGCTTTCCAAAACACTATAATTAAGTATTTTTTTATTAAGTACTTTTTGAGTTATAAGGCTTGAAATAATTTCTTAATTTTACATAAACCATAAAATATCTAGTAAACCATTCATTTTTCGATTATCTTACCTTCATACTTTTATGTACAAAATAAGAGGAGGAATAAGAGAGGAATCAATTGGTGTAAAGAAAACATACAGTTGTTTTTAAGAAAAAATATGGAATTGTTAATTGCAAATTACATATTTTTTCTTAGAAACAACTATGTGTTTTCTTTACACCAATTGATTCCTCTCATTATTTTGTACATAAAAAGTATGAAGGTAAGATAATCGAAAAATGAATGGTTTACAAGATATTTTATGGTTTATGTAAAATTAAGAAATTATTTCAAGCCTTATAACTCAAAAAGTACTTAATAAAAAAATACTTAATTATAGTGTTTTGGAAAGCTCTCGAGATAAGCTACAAGAATATGCAATGAAAAATAGGGGATTCCATTTAAGATTTCAAACTTGCCCCCCCTCACCGCCCAGGGGGGGCTGATTTTAACGTCATTGTACGTCCCCCTCGAAATGACGAAATTTTGATTCTAACCATTTTTTCGTAGTGTGCTTATTTTTCGAGTTATTTGGCTGCCTAAGTTAAAATGGGTCACCCTGTATATATATATATACAGGGTGTCCGTAGATTTTCGACCAAAATGAAATAAATAAGTAGATTGGCTCGAATTAAGAAGGAATGACCTGTATTGTTTTGGGATTGTCGCAGTAATTAACGAAATATTAAATAAAACAGATCGGCCAATCTGCGTGAGTAAAAGCGCGCGGCGACGAGAGTCGTCCCACCGTAATCCGATACTACGAGCGCGGCGAAGCGGTGGGCGGGTCGCTCTCCGAGATATGATGGTGGTTTGCGATATATCGCAATACCGCGCCGAAAAATGACCCGTCCCCCCTTTTCGTGGCGAGAAAATGATGCGCTATCATTTCCACACCACCTTGCGGTAGATAGCATGGTGCGCTTTTTTTATAGTGGTTTCCCCCATAGGCCTATTCCACTCTCAATTTAAAAATTATTCAAAATACCATTTACCATACGCTGAGTATATCGTAAATGTAAAAAATTAATGGACAGTACCTTTACAAAAATTGATTCGTGGTTGAAAATCCCTCGATAAAATGTATTGCACACGTTGATAATGTGATACGATGATAAAATTCTTCAAGAATCCTTTCTTCATCTCGTACACGAAGACGCACTGCTGGACCGGTTATCCCGATATTATGCACGACACTCAGTTTCACATAATTATTGCACAACACGTAAAATTGTACGGCCACTTGGTTTTCGTGCACGCCCGAGAAATGATTCCATGTAAATTGCGGCCGCACGATAAGTATTTTCTCCCGCTAGTCCGTATGCCACAATCATATCCGTATATTCCTGCAGAGTACACTTCATTTTCTCTGTTAATTTACTACGCAAACACAAGATTTTTATTAAAACGTCTTAGCTCTCGCACGCTGTTACCAGACTGCGTACGCCAGCAGCACGCAACTACAGCTGACAGCTGAGCGGACTGAGTGTAATCATAGTGCGCAGGCGTCGAACTCACACGTACGCTTACACTCACATGTCCGCTCAGTTGTCAGCTGTAGTTGCGTGCTGCTGGCGTACGCAGTCTGGTAACAGTATGCGAGAGCTAAGACGTTTTAATAAAAATCTTGTGTTTGCGTAGTAAATTAACAGAGAAAATGAAGTGTACTCTGCAGGAATATACGGATATGATTGTGGCATACGAACTAGCGGGAGAAAATACTTATCGTGCGGCTGCAATTTACATGGAATCATTTCTCGGGCGTGCACGAAAACCAAGTGGCCGTACAATTTTACGTGTTGTGCAATAATTATGTGAAACTGAGTGTCGTGCATAATATCGGGATAACCGGTCCAGCAGTGCGTCTTCGTGTACGAGATGAAGAAAGGATTCTTGAAGAATTTTATCATCGTATCACATTATCAACGTGTGCAATACATTTTATCGAGGGATTTTCAACCACGAATCAATTTTTGTAAAGGTACTGTCCATTAATTTTTTACATTTACGATATACTCAGCGTATGGTAAATGGTATTTTGAATAATTTTTAAATTGAGAGTGGAATAGGCCTATGGGGGAAACCACTATAAAAAAAGCGCACCATGCTATCTACCGCAAGGTGGTGTGGAAATGATAGCGCATCATTTTCTCGCCACGAAAAGGGGGGACGGGTCATTTTTCGGCGCGGTATTACGATATATCGCAAACCACCATCATGTCTCGGAGAGCGACCCGCCCACCGCTTCGCCGCGCTCGTAGTATCGGATTACGATGGGACGACTCTCGTCGCCGCGCGCTTTTACTCACGCAGATTGGCCGATCTGTTTTATTTAATATTTCGTTAATTACTGCGACAATCCCAAAACAATACAGGTCATTCCTTCTTAATTCGAGCCAATCTACTTATTTATTTCATTTTGGTCGAAAATCTACGGACACCCTGTATATATATATATGTATATATATATATATATATATATATATATCTAATATTTAATATATTTATTATATATATATATATATATATATATATATATATACCGTACAAATATAAATATGTACTAATTATATTACAAAAATATATTATAAAACTATTTAGTTTTTTATAATAATTTAACACTTGTTTTCTCTCTCTTTCTCTCTCTCTCTCTCTCTCTCTCTCTCTCTCTCTCTCTCTCTCTCTCTCTCTCTCTCTCTCGTTTTCTCACTTGTTTTCTCTCTCTTTCTCTCTCTCTCTCTCTACATATATATATATATATATATATACATTTAAAATAATAAAATAAAAAAATTTAATGAGTGGCGATTTTCCACACCACCCACGGGGTATCACCAACGGCACGTTAGATTTTTTTATGTGGATCTTCGCCTAGAGCCCTATTATACCACATTGCATTATTTTATCATTTACAAGTATGATGTCTGTTACACAGACAAGATGTTTTTAATATTTTTACTTTTCACAAATATGATGTCTGTTACACAGACAAGATGATTTTAATACTTTTACTTTCCACAAATATGATGTCTGTTACACAGACAAGATGATTTTAATACTTTTACTTTCCACAAATATGATGTCTGTTACACAGACAAGATGATTTTAATACTTTTACTTTCCACAAATATGATGTCTGTTATACAGACAAGATGATTTTAATACTTTTACTTTCCACAAATATGATGTCTGTTACACAGACAAGATGATTTTAATACTTTTACTTTCCACAAATATGATGTCTGTTACACAGACAAGATGATTTTAATACTTTTACTTTCCACAAATATGATGTCTGTTACACAGACAAGATGATTTTAATACTTTTACTTTCCACAAATATGATGTCTGTTACACAGACAAGATGATTTTAATACTTTTACTTTCCACAAATATGATGTCTGTTACACAGACAAGATGATTTTAATACTTTTACTTTCCACAAATATGATGTCTGTTACACAGACAAGATGATTTTAATACTTTTACTTTCCACAAATATGATGTCTGTTATACAGATAAGATGATTTTAATACTTTTACTTTCCACAAATATGATGTCTGTTATACAGATAAGAATATTCTTAATACTCCTACTTTTTACAAATATGATATTTGTAACAGACGAGATGTTTTTCACGTATTTATCTTTTACAAGCGTAATGTTTGTAATAAATTTATTATTTATGAGATGAGGGGCCAGCTATGTCAATGGTATCTGCAGCATGTAATTTTAAAATACTTTTATTTTTTTTAGCAACGGTAGCATATAACTTATCCGCTGACATAAGAGACAAATGCTTTTCATCAATTTTCATTTTGATAGCTGTCTCGCCTCTCGTTTTTAATGCAGATTTAAATACACAAATAGCATTAACAGTAGCTGACGAAAAACTATTACGTTTTTTTGTTTTTAAATTATTTAAAAGAGAAAACATTCTCTCCGAATCGGCATTTGAATTTGGAAGAGATCGAATTGTACTTATAATATTTATTAAATTGGGATATTTAGCAAGATTGTTGTGTCGATTTTGTAAAATTTTTTTCCACATGCTGTCGAAATTTAATTTAGAAAAGTTTTGATTTTCTTCTATTGTAAAATCTGATGGTAAGGCCATCCATTCCTTCTTTAAATCATTTTCATCAAAACCGCCGATAGTTTTAGCTATAAAAGAAACATCATTGAATGATGTTTCTCTATTATTATCAAATAAACTTATATATGGTCGAAAAACTTGTAACTTTGATAAAAATATATTATTTAGAGGTAATCTTTTACGAATTTCTTCTGCAGCAGTCACATAAAATAATAAACAATTCTCTCGAACAATTGTAACTATGTTTATGTGACCTTTCAGCGTTAATTCGTTTAGATATTCCTCACATTCTGATCCCAAAATAATTTCATTAGTAGGTTTTTGATTTTCTTTTAATGAAAATATAATATTTGAAGAAAATGGTTTTAAATATTCTTCTTTTATAAAATTTCGACAGATTTGGAAAAGAAAGTTTAAAGATTTTGGATATAATAAATGAATCCTTGTTTCTAATGCTTGAAAAAATGCATTAAATGCATTAAAAAAATTCAAAACATATTTTAAAAATAGAAAATAAGCTTTTATCTCTACGTTGTCCATCATAGATAAGAGATATTCTCCAGAATTTGTTTTTTCGCTCACAACCATTTCAGTAAGAAAGTATTTAATTGTATCCCAAGATTCAAGAAGTCTTTCGATACATAAATAATGCGAAAGCCAGCGCGTATCACATAATTTCAATATTTTGCGATTTGTTTCTTGGAAACATTCACAAAATTCACGAAAAATAGCCGTACGTTTTGGACAGCTATTGAGATAAGTAGCAATTTTTTTTAGAAATTCTTCGCAATATGTAGGCATTTTAGAACATGCAGCGTGCGCTGCTAATGCGGAGGAATGACATGGGCATGAAAACGTTAATAAATGTGGACATATTTCTTCTAATTTTTTTTTAAACGATAAATGTTTTCCTGTCATAATAGATGCATTGTCACATGATAAAGCTACGATATTTAAAAATGGAATCTGTAATTTCCACATTTCACATTTAAATGCCTTAAACAACTTTTCTGCACTTGAATCTTTGGCATCAATATCAATTAATTTAACTAATTGTGAGCGAATATCTAATGTCTCTGGATCAACGTATCGAACAAGAAAAGTCATCCATTTATCATTAGTTATATCAGATGTTTCGTCAATAAAAATTGAAAATTTTGTATTTTCTGAATTTTATTGACGACACGATCTGTTTCAACTGGGCATAAAACATTTGTAATAATGCTTTTACATTTTGTTCGGCCCATACTCATGCTTTTTAACACATTAGGGTCTTTTCCAATATGTTGAAAAAAGTTGAGAATTTCTTTTGCAGTTTGATGCGAAATATTTTTATCAGCAATTAATGCAGCATATCGAATTTCTGCTATTTTTTTTCGCTCTTCAAACGACAAAAGTGAATCATCTGTTATGTTTATATTTTCGTTTGTATTCTTTGTTTCTGTTTTAATTTTACATATTTCTATATGCGCTTTGGATTCTGCATGACGATAAATTTTCGATAAATCACCTCTCATTGATTTATCACAAAATGAACAAAAAAATAAATTTTCATCATGTGATACTTTGCGTAACCATGGCTTAAATAATTCTATTTCTAGCCATTGTTCTTGAAATTTATATTTTTCGGATATTTTTTTATCTGAATTTTTATTATTATTTTCACACACATTATTAGTATTTAAAGCTAAATTATTTTCTTTAATATTATTTTTATGACACGCAGAATCCGCATGTCTTAAAATATGTGTATTGCACGAAAAATTTTTATTGCATATACAATAATAAAGACTATCGTCGGATGGTACTTTGCGTATCCAAGATTTATATCGATCATCATTGAGCCAAGCATCTGAAAAACTTCGCTTAAATTTTTTTTTCAATTCATCCCTCATTTTTGTGAAACAAAAAATAGACAGAAACAAAAAATTAAAGAAGCTAAAGATGAAAAATGAGATATATATATATATATATATATATATATATATATATATATATATATAGAAATTTGAAATAATCAGAACTCACACACAAATCGGGATTGTGACAGGTCTTGAAAACCAAGATTTCAAAGCACGTATAAAAAAATACGTTTACTTGATAGTACAAGGCGACAAGATTATCTGATAAAAATAAATGCCGCGAAATAAATGAACGGCGTAAAACAAATTAAACGGCATGAAACAAATAAACAAATGCCGAGTGTGTCTCATTGTCTGTTCATCCAAGCACGGCGACAGATCGAACATGTCTCGTAAGTAAATCATTATTTATACAAAGATATTAAGAAATAATTTAATCTTTAATTTCTATTTTAATTTTTTTCTTCATAATTTTATAGAAGATATTAATGAAGAGATGGACGCTTTGGTGCTGCAAGATGCTGCGCAGCCAACGATGCAGCAGCTGATGCAACAAATGTTGCATCAGCAACATTTGTTGCATCAGCTGCAAATATTTATGCAGCAGCAGCAGCAGCAGCAGCACCACCAGCACTAGTACCAGCAGCAGCAGCAGCCGCCGCCGCCGCCGCCGCCGCAGTCGTCGCAACCGCAGCCGCAGGAAGAGGAACAACAGCAGGAACAAAATGGTACATTATTTTTTATATTAAATTATATTTAATGAAATTATATATATACAGGGTGTCCCACATAGAAGTGGCCATCCCCTTTTATCTTTTAAACTAAAAGAGATAGACCATAACAAATATATATGAAATTAAATGGCTTTAACTGAGCTTTATTGTGAGTATAGTGGTTGATTACAAAATTTATTTGTATTAAAGAACGGAGAGATATGTATAATTTTTTTATAATAATGTAGATATTTTGATATAATAAAAGTTGTAGCGCTGTTTGAAACGAATATAACGATGTATAATTTAATGTAAATATTTTACATATTATACGAGATTTTCCGGCTTGAATTATCGCGGGCGACGTCCACCATTTCATTTTCGGCCTTGCGATATAGCCAACTTCTGACTGAGTATCATAATTAAATGACAACATGACATATGTCAACCTCTAATGCACGAGTCAGAAGTTAGCTATATCGCAGGACCGAAAATGAAATGGTGGACTTCGCCCGCGATATTTCAAGCCGGAAAATCTCGTATAATATGTAAAATATTTACATTAAATTATACATCGTTATATTCGTTTCAAAGCGCTACAACTTTTATTATATCAAAATATCTACATTATTATAAAAAAATTATACATATTTTTCCGTTCTTTAATAAAAATAAAGTTTGTAATCAACCACTATACTCACAATAAAGTTCAGTTAAAGCCATTTAATTTCATATATATTTGTTATGGTCTATTTCTTTTAGTTTAAAAGATAAAAGGAGATGGCCACTTTTAGGTGGGACACCCTGTATATATATATATATATATATATATATATATATATATATATAATAATTTGTTTTATTTTTCAGAAAATAAAGAAAATAAAAGAGGAGGCGGGAAGGCCTGTGCCCGCTGGTATGCTCAGCGCGGCAGGGCTGGCGGTCGAGGAGGCGACCGAGGGCGAAGAGGCGGCTGGGCCCGAGGAGGCGGCTGGGCCCGAGGAGGCGACTGGGCCAGAGGAGGCGGTTGAGCCCGAGGAGGCGGTTGGGCCCGAGGAGGCGATCGAGGCCGACAAGGCGGCTGGGGCCGAGAAACAGTTATTAAAAATTATTATTACTATTAATATTATAAATAAAATTAGAAATAAAAAAATAATTTATAATTCATGGAATATTTATTTATCATAGAATACTTATTCCTTTTATCCTTTATTCGTAGATATTTTTTTCTCATATATCAATACAATGTGGTATAATAGGGCTCTAGGCGAAGATCCACATAAAAAAATCTAACGCGCCATTGGTGATACCCCGTGGGTGGTGTGGAAAATCGCCACTCATTAAATTTTTTTATTTTATTATTTTAAATGTATATATATATATATAGAGAGAGAGAGAGAGAGAGAGAGAGAGAAAACAAGTGTTAAATTATTATAAAAAACTAAATAGTTTTATAATATATTTTTGTAATATAATTAGTACATATTTATATTTGTACATATATTTGTATAATATATTTATAATGTATATACAGGGTGGGCCATTTTAAGTGATCCACTCAAATATTTCGGAAAATAATGAAAAATCAAAAAAATGTTTCAGATAAAAGTTGTATGGCTTGAAAGAGGCCATCAGATAGTGGCAATGATTTGACCTTGGAGAGTCATTTGAAGATGACGTAAAGGTAACCTTCAATTTCTTAAATGGAACTCCCTATTTTTATTACATATTCGTGTAGCTTATCTCGAGAGCTTTCCAAAACACTATAATAAAGTATTTCTTCATTGAGTACTTTTCGAGTTATGAGGCTTGAAATCATTTCTTAATTTTGTATAAACCGTAAAATATCTAGTAAAATATTCATTTTTCGATTATCTTGCTTTAATACTTTTATGTACAAAATAATGAGAGGAATCAATTGGTGTAAAGAAAACACATAGTTATTTTTAAGAAAAAATATGTAATTTTCAATTAACAATTACATATTTTTTCTTTGAAACAACTATGTGTTTTTTTTACACCAATTGATTTCTCTCATTATTTTGTACATAAAAGTATTAAAGCAAGATAATCAAAAAATAAATATTTTACTAGATATTTTACGGTTTATACAAAATTAAGAAATGATTTCAAGCCTCATAACTCGAAAAGTACTCAATGAAGAAATACTTTATTATAGTGTTTTGAAAAGCTCTCGAGATAAGCTACACGAATATGTAATAAAAAATAGGGAGTTCCATTTAAGAAATTGAAGGTTACCTTTACGTCATCTTCAAATGACTCTCCAAGGTCAAATCATTGCCACTATCTGATGGCCCCCTTCAAGCCATACAACTTTTATCTGAAACATTTTTTTGATTTTTCATTATTTTCCGAAATATTTGAGTGGATCATTTAAAATGGCCCACCCTGTATATATATATATATATATATATATATATATATATATATACATTATAAATATATTTATAAATATATATATATATATATATATATATATATATATATATATACATTGTAAATGTATTAGAAGGTATATATATATATATATATATATATATTATAAATATATTAAATATTAGATATATATATATATATATATATATATATATATATATATATTATACAAATATATTATAATTATTTAAATATTATTCTTTATAATATGTTTATAATATGTATGTGTATACATATATATATACAGATACATATTCTAAACATATTATACAATAAAAATGCTGTAAAAGAAACATTGAGCGCATATCGAAATATCGAGGAGCGTGACGCGTCGCGTGTTGCCCGTCTTTCGGTAGGAAGGAGACAGAAGACTGTATTCTGTCCTCTTCTTCTATCCGAAGCTAGTCGAAACGCCGAGCTCACACGTACGCTTACGCTTACATCCTCATTACCCCCTCCACGCCGTGTTGCATGTTGCTTGCGGCGGAGATCTGGCGGCTTTGCAACGCGATTGATCGAAACCTTAAACGTCGTCTACAATGGCAGTAGGATTAATGGATTAAAGTTGTAACTTAAGGAATTGATCAATCACAAAGAGCAAGCATTAAGAGAATACTCGATTGATTAATGGATTAAAGCTGTAACTCGAAAAATTGACCAATCATAATCGAGTATTCTCTTAATGCTTGACTGTGATTGGTCAATTCTTTAAGTTACAACTTTAATCCATTAAACTTACTGCCATTGTACATGATTGTCACAATGGCCTTGTACGACATACGTTTTTCTCTGTGTTACTTTACGTCCACGACTACGACAGACATCTAGTTCTCTGCCATCAGCCTTACTTTGTGTCCATGACTACGACAGATATCTAGTTCTCTGCCATCAGCCTTATGTCCATAGACTTACTAGAATAGACTGCTCATGAAGGTAGTGGGGGTATCCGTCACTGAGAAAAGGATAACTGTCGTTAATATGAGTTTCTATCTCTTCCTAATGCAGAGTGAGGAAGCATAACAACCAATAACGGTGTCAGAGCGTGAGTGTCATAGTATGCGTATTGTCGATGTGAGCTAAGTCACACCCATTAGAAAGAGATAGAAACTCATATTAACGACAGTTATCCTTTTCTCAGACGGATACTCCCACTGCCATAATGAGGGCTCATGAGCAGTCTATTCCAGTAAGGCTGATGGCAGAGAACTAAACGTGAGTGCTTACGTCTGTCGTACTTGTGGATGTAAAGTAAGGTAGAGAAAAATATACATGCTATTTACGTATTCGTTTTTCTCTGTCTTATTTTACGTCCACGACTACGACCGTTCTCTGCTAAGTCTATGGTTATGTCTTATGGAAAGTGTGTGCTATAAGCGGCCTTTTCATTGACGCTACGTTTTAGCGTCAATAAAAAGGCCGCTTTAAGATGCGGCCTCATTGACGCTAAAAAGTAGCGTCAACCATTGGTTGAACAAAGAAGTAAGTAGTTGCTTCTTTGTTCAACCAATTGTTGACGCTACTTTTTAGCGTCAATGAAATTGCACCTTTATGTGTGATGGCCTTTATTCTATTCTATCAAATAATCTCGAATTCCCGCCAAAACTTTAGTGCTGCGTAGCGCATGCGTGAAAAAACGAACTATCTCGATCGTCTAACAATACTGTGTATGATTATATCGTGGTCAAACACAATCAATCGTTTCTGAGTTATCGCAGCATATGGTTGTGTTGAGAAAGATCTTATCATTTTTGCTGAAAATTTGCTGAAAATTTCTGAAAATATTTCGAAATGGGTCATGAAGGAGAAGTCGTCCACATTCAGAATTCCGTAAGTAGTAATAGAATCATTAATTGTCAATAAATAATCTCTATTCACATGAATCACTAAATGTACATAGTCAGAACAGCTTACACGGATGTATGCAAGATAACCTTGATGTGAAAAGAGCTGTGTACACATACGCAAGTTCAATCTATTACAATGTTGCCAGACATCAAAGATATAATTGTTTTGTACAATTATACGTACATTTTATTTTTTATAAAAAAATTATATATTTCTAGATCGAGTTAATATTTTTAAATTGTGTATAATCATTTTCTATATATATATATATATATATATATATATATATATATATATATATAGAGAGAGAGAGAGAGAGAGAGAGAGAGAGAGAGAGAGAGAGAAAGAGAGAGAAAAGATATGTATAATACTGCTTCTGTTACATACTATGAGAAACGTAGAATAATTGTGCGAATAAAGCAGTAGTCTGGCAACATTGCGCGTTCCAATGTGTCCGCGGACATATCGTGTGATAATTTTCTTAGTAAACTTATTTCGGATCGATTCTCTCGTCCTTGAGAATAATCGATTCTATTACACATTATTCTGTGAAGTTTTTCATTGTCAATATTCCAACGCAATTCTTACGAAATAGCTCTTCGAACATACATCACTCATGGAGACGAATGATTCATTGAACATTACGTCAATCTTAAACAATTTTAATTATACTATCGTTCCATTATGGAATCTTTGCCAACCCGAAACAGTGTATGACGTGATTATTATCCGGATGCTTTTTCATCGGCGTGATAATTGAACATAATCATCGTCAAGATATTATACAGTAACATTATATTAATATAGTGAACATATAGTGGATAACAAGTATATATTGAAAATTATATTTATTTAATTAAAGATTTACTTATATTAATTTCATTCTAAATTATTATATCAGAAGCGAAAATTAATGATTTTTTTCTTGCGAAATGTATCAAAATAATAAATTTTTTTGAATATTATTTCGATTCATGTTCGATAATAGATGGAGATATTTATTTCTTGCTTTTTAGCTTTATAAAAGATTTTACAAAAATTTTGCAGTGCATACAATGTAATATATAATATGCATATAAAATATAAGTTTTATGTAATAATGTCTTTTATCTAATTAATGTTTAATAATTTGATGTAATATATAATATGCATATAAAATATAAGTTTTAACAGTAACAATGTCTTTTAATCTAATTAATGTTTAATAATTTAATTTGACTTAACTAAATTTCTATATATAATATAATTATACAATATAATATATAATTCTATATAATATAATTATACAAGATTTTTTTATTATTTCTATTTCAATATTTTTCTTCATCCAATTAATATCCTCTCTTTCTTTCCCAAAACTTGATTCATTCTTATACTATTTCTTATTTTTATGATACAATTTGTTGCGTTAATGTTTCGACTTTCTTCTGACATCCTGCATATATTCTTTTTCCGTTCATGCCAAAATTTATTATTGAATTTTTTTGTTGTTTCTACATCTAAATCTTGCAATCATATTTTGAAAAATCTTTCTAATCTTGTTTCCGTAAATATTCTGTATGTATATGATTAGAATCATGTAAAACCTTCTATATTATCTTATATTTTATTTGGAATTCTGAATTCTCTTATCTTGTTGTATTTGTTTTTTAATTTCTACATCTCTTTCGAATAACTATACTTATATCTCAAATTTTTTCTTAATCTTTTTTAACTTTCATTTCTTCAATAATATACATTAAATAATAAAATACGCCGAAAATCTTTTTCGTTTTTTATTATTTTGCATTAATAAGTGCATGCATAATTCATCTAGAGATGTTTTACATTTTTAAAGAAAATGAATTTTATAGTAACGACTGAAATTTATTATTCTATTAGCTATTTATTATTCACAAATCAAAAATAAATTTTTGGAATATATTTTATTAAACAAACGTGATAACGTATATTCAAAAAATCTTATTTATTTTAAATTCGCGCACACACACACTATGAGAAAGTCTTTAAAAATTGGATATGCAATTTATTTCATTCATGTTTTAAAAATCTATGTAGCGATAAATATATTAAAGATTGTTATATTTATGAGGATTTATATGCTGAGCTAGAATATTTTATTGTATTTTTAAGAAATATAGAAACTACAGGAATAATCAGTAATAATTTCAAAGAAATATAGAGATAATATCTTCAATTCACAAAATAATATCATCTCTTAAAAAGAAATATGTATACATATTTCTTGCATTTGTATAACTAAATTGTAAAATTAATAAAATGTATGTGTTGTAAACTTCTGTTATATCAGATAATCAACAATAGTTAAATGATATTAGTGTTTCTTTAGTTGACATTTGTATCTCGGAAGTCTCACTAGACTCTCCTCTCTTCATTAGATAATCACAAAAATTATCTGTAACTATAAGACTTTGATACTGTCGCATTAAAATTAAAGAATCTTGATTTGAATTTTTAAGTTTTTATTTTTTTTTTATATACAGTTATAAAATTTTCGAGAATTTATAACGAAAATATTTTATTCGAATGAATTGATATTATATTGAAAAATTAAATGTTCTATTTGTATATACGTAAACTCTATAACTCGAACTCGTATATGCAGAGTCTGACGTAAGGTGTTCCACCGAAAATATAGAAATAAATCTCGTTAACAGAACTAAAATCTATACTATTTTACAAACGTTTTATCACGTAAAATTTCGAGATATTAATTTAAAAATCAATGAGCGTACAATTCGTGTGGACAAACGTGCGCTGTAGGTATGCCAGAGACAAATGTCGCATGACAACAAAAAGAAGACGATAAGAATCGAGATACGCGCGTCCAAACTTTTCGTTGCCATGTGACACTCGCCGTTGACACACCTAGAATACATATCTCACAGATTAGCCACGCGAATCATACGCTTATTAGCCCCAATCTTTTTCATATAAAATCTTGAAATTTTACGTGATTTGTAAAATGGATATAAGACTTTTTAATAATTCAATTTAACGAGATCTACTCGTATATTTTTTTTATAAGATGGGGCACCTTACGCCTTGTATATATAGCGGTTAGCCTTAAAATCACTGAACTGTATATAAACTGAAATGAGAACTGACTAACTTTTTGCGAGCCAAGAGAGAACACTCGTCAGGGCTAGATGTCTCACTTTGTCCTTTTAGGTTACATAGACATTTTATAACATCGTGATTAATTAATAATGGATGAAAAATTCAAAAATTTCAAAAAATTAAATTAATAAATTATAATATTCACACAATTCTTATATTGACTTTTAAATTACTTTACCTTAAGAATTATATTTTTTGTTTCTGATTTTTGTTAATACACTCACCCGCAAAAAAACGAATCACTAAATTTTAACACAATTTTTTCACATTTGCAAATAGCGATAAATCAGCAAAAAAAAATCATCGTATCGAGATTAAACAAATCTCAAATTAAAGCTTGAACATTTCTTAAAAACCAAGAAAATCAAATTTGAATTACAAAATATTTTTTATAAAATGGCGGACATTGAAGAAACCTTCGAAAAATGGAAAACAAATTTTCTTTTTAACTGTTGGGTTGCTCAGGAGAATCTACACGCTAATACACAAATGTATTAGTTTTGAAGCTCATTTATTTCCTAACAAATCCATATTTTGAACAATTTTCTACTTTTTTAATAAAGTTATACCGTTTTGAAGAAAATGTTGCAAAATAGGAATTTTTTTGAAAAATCTGCTATTCAACAATAAATTACACAGGATCACAAATTTTTTTCTTAATTGACACAAACTAGACCAAGTGTACTATACGTGTATTTTAAGTCGCTGAAGTCAAATCCGTTTTTGTCTACTACGTCTAGATATAATTTTATTAAAAAAGATCATAGAAGATTGTTCAAAATATGGATTTGTTAGGAAATAAATGAGATTCAAAACTAATACATTTGTGTATTAGCGTGTAGCTTCTTCTGAACAACACAACAATTAAAAAAAAAATTTGTTTTCCATTTTTCGAAGGCTATCTTCAATGTCCGCCATTTTATAAAAAATTTTTTGTAATTCAAATTTGGTTTTCTTGGTTTTTAAGAGAAATGTTCAAGCTTTAATTTGAGGTTTGTTTTATCTTGATACAATGATTTTTTTGCTGATTTATCGTTATTTACCTAGGTAGAACATGAAACTCATAATGACATTATTATGATTTTATTTATCCCTTTCTGAAGTGCATGTTCAATTCTCGAAAGTCTCGAAGTATTTTGCCTCTTTTCCGCGATGCTGATTGGTTCTTTTATCGCGCTCAATTCATGTTGTGAGCAGCTGTCATTTGCGATTATTATAAATTTTTACAGCTTGTGTGACAGTGAGAAATGTATAATGAAAAGGAATAAATGGTGCGCGCAAAGCGCGCGCTTTGCGTTGTCTAGTCACTTAAAAGTTACCTAAACAAAAATGATTAAAAAATGAGTTAAAGATGACAAAAAGAATAATAAATTTTTAAGTTCAATAATCGCATTATATAATTTTAAAAAGATTATGTTGCTTAAATATAATTAAAATATACATGAATAAATAAACAATTGCGTAATATATATAAAAAATGATATTATTATGATTGATTCTTAAGATTTCATACGTGAAGTATATACAGAGTGTCCCATTTTAATCCATCCAATCGAATATCTCGAAAACCAAGCTTGAAAGAGAAAAATGTTTCAGACAAAAGTTGTATGGTTTCTAGGGGGACATAAGATGGTACCATTGGTTTGACCTTGAAGAGTTATTTGAAGGTCACATGAAGGTCACCTTCAATTTCTTAAATGGAATCTACATTTTCTCATTACATATTCTTGTAGCTTATCTCGAGAGCTTTCCAAAACACTATAATAAAATATTTTTCCCTCAAGCATTTATCGAGTTATGAGGCTTGAAATCATTTCTTAATTTAACATAAACCGTAATATATCTAGTAAAATATTCATTTTTCGATTATCTTGCTTTAATACTTTTATGTACAAAATAATGAGAGAAAGCAATGGTGTAAAAAGAACTCATAGTTGTTTCAAAGAAAAAATATGTAATTGTTAATTGCAAATTACATATTTTTTCTTAAAAATAACTATGTGTTTTCTTTACACCAATTGATTCCTCTCATTATTTTGTACATAAAAGTATTAAAGCAAGATAATCGAAAAATGAATATTTTACTAGATATATTACGGTTTATGTTAAATTAAGAAATGATTTCAAGCCTCATAACTCGATAAATGCTTGAGGGAAAAATATTTTATTATAGTGTTTTGGAAAGCTCTCGAGATAAGCTACAAGAATATGTAATGAGAAAATGTAGATTCCATTTAAGAAATTGAAGGTGACCTTCATGTGACCTTCAAATAACTCTTCAAGGTCAAACCAATGGTACCATCTTATGTCCCCCTAGAAACCATACAACTTTTGTCTGAAACATTTTTCTCTTTCAAGCTTGGTTTTCGAGATATTCGATTGGATGGATTAAAATGGGACACCCTGTATATTCTCCAACAAAGTTCGATAGAATTGTTTAATATATAATAAAAATAAGTCACCAAAACATTGCCAAAAGTATATCAAATGAGATCATTATGATTTTTCTAAAATGACTTTTAGGTGACGTCATAATGATGTCATTATGAGTTTCATGTTCTACCTGGAATAAAAATATGAAAAAATTATGTTAAAATTTAGTGGCCCGTTTTTTTTGCGAGTGAGTATGTATGTATATATATATATATATATATATATATATATATATATATATATATATATATTGTATACAATATATATATATATATATATATATATATATTTACAATATATATATACAATATATATATATATATATATATATATATTGTATATATATATTGTAAATATATATATATATATATATATATATATATATATATATATTGTATAATATATATATATATATATATATATATATATATATATATTGTATAAAGAATATTAATAAAATAATTTTGTAATAAAATAGAATATTGATAATATTAATAATTATATAATAAAATGAATACAATTTAATAGAAATACTGTAATAAAATTTAAGAAGTAATTTCGTAGTAATCAGCAATATCACAATTTATTTTATTACATTATTTTCTAAATATAAATATGTATTTTGAATTGATTGTCGTGATATAAATAAATTTAAATATAAGTATTATATGTTTATAAGAATAAGACAATTTTTTAAATATTATATGAAGAATTAAAAAGTATATACGTAAAAGAAAAAATTTGAAACCATTAAAGATTTAATAATTAGGAATTTGGTTCATTAAAGATTTAAATAAAAAAAGGAAAAAAAAACAAGATACCTGCAAATCCTAGATCTGAAATACTTATATATTTTTATAAAATTGCATAATTGACTTTTTCTATTATTAATTGATAACTCGAAAAAGATTATAAAAAATAAAGTTTAAAAAAATGTGTTTCAGATTATAAGAAAAAAATTATATAATCTTAAGATAAAAACATGTATGTTTTCTTTTTATTTGTATTAATTATATCATTTTAACTTATATCGATCATAAATCGAAATGTTATATTGTTCTTAATCATTTTATAGCATTATTGAAGTAGGTTATATCTTATCCATATTGCTGTGTTATTATAATATAGTTATCATAATTTTTCTTTTTTTCTCTTTTTATCTTATTGTTAGTTATATGCATATCGAATATTAAGAGTATTAATGTATCTAACACTAAATATATTAACATAGACACTGCTTATAAAATAGCGGGGGGTGTCCTCCTCATAGACTTATAGAAATAAACTGCGCATCATATATAAAAGACTGTCTTAAACATTAGAAAGAGAGAGCGATAACGGTCGAATCTCTTTCTTTGAAAGCTACGAAATGCGCTTTTTTGTTCATTCTCCTCCAGCCGTGATATTCCCTCTCCTTCAATGGCGAGAGAGAAAGAGAGTTATCGCTCTCTCTTTCTATTGTTTAAGACAGTCTTTTGTACAAGGATGCGCAGTCTATTTCTATAAGTCCTCCTGAGAGAAAAGCGGGGAGTGCAAACTTTTGGATAAAAAAAATGCTTATGGTTATGCATACACAAGTAAATTTATGCTATCCTTTTCCCTCAGAACACTCCAACTTCGGGCTTTATTGTTTCATAAGCAGTCTATGTTAATATATCTATGATCTAATATAATTTTTTTCAATTTATATAATTTTTAAATGTTTTAAACTGCTACATATATGGTGAAAAAAATAATATTTCTCTTATTTTTTATAGGATGATTTGAAGAGTAAACTTAAAGAAGCAGGCAATAATTTAGTAGTTATTGATTTTTTTGCTGTATGGTGTGGACCATGCAAGATGATTGGACCACTAATTGAAGAATTGTCAAAGGTTTGATCACATTCATTTTTATTCAAATTTAAAAAAAAATTTAAATTAATGTAAATATCTTTTCATATAGGAAATGCAGGATGTTCTTTTTCTTAAAGTTGATGTAGATGAATGTGAAGATATTGCTGCTGAATATGAAATATCCAGTATGCCTACATTTGTTTTTATAAAAGAAGGCAAAGTGGTATGTATTAAACTCCAAAATGATTTAAATATTTAAACTTCCATATTAATATTGGAAATAAAACAATTGTCAATAATTAAATAATTTTTTTTCCAGTTGGAGACATTTTCTGGTGCAAATTATGATAAATTGAAAAATACCGTTCAGAAACACAAATAAATACTACACAATGGTTATTTAGATATTGTTTTTTTAAAAATAAATAATGCTGAATTAGCACTATCTTAGATACAATATTGAACAGCTATATAATATATACAATATTGAATAGCTATATAGTATATTATATTATATTATATATATATATATATATATATATATATATATATATATATATATAGCAAATTTTGCATTGCGTATATCAAGAAAAACCAAACTGATTTTTATTCTATAAAATAAATACATTTTATTATAGGTATCAATTTTGTTCTTGTGAAAAAATGTAATAAACGTATAAAATATAATTATTTATCAATAGAGAATCGTATTATCTATTTTTACATGTATAATGATGGTAATACAGAGAATGCTCCAGTTCCAGATTTGCATGGTTGTCCTAACATCAGTCTACTTGAAGGTGATAATATATCGTCCTTTTTTCCTGTAAATGAAATTTTATTTAATTTTATATTATTACAGTAATCTTAATTTTACATCTAATTATAAAATTCATTACCTTGCAATGTTGCACTTTTCAAAAAAGCTAACGAGCTTTCAAAACTTATTTGTTGTAATGGTGAGGCAGAATTTTCCATTCCTTTCCGACTAAGTGGTTGGAATGTTCCATCAAATGTCATATAATCAGCGATTAAGGATAGATGTCTACAGTCTACAGTAATACCATACATCTTAAAGATATCCCTCACTTCCCTTACAATAACTTTATTTGCAGCTTCAATTCCGTATGTTAAAGAAATATTATAGATATCATTAGAATATAACCTATTTAAATTAAGTATTTTATCATATTTGAACATCTCCTGTAAAAGAAATATGAAATATATAAAGATAAAATACAAAAGTAAAAAGTATGTTTTTTTAAATTTTTAAATTGATAAACGTCCACTTACTACTATATTTAAACCATCTGTTTTGAGAATTGTTTCATTTTCACTATTTTGAAAAGTAAAAGCTTTCTTGATATGTGGTATTTCGCATAAAACAGTTTTGTCTGCAGCATTTTTAATTATTGTTGGCAAATCTAATTTAATCATTTTAAGTGGTAACTGTAAAAAATTAACATATATATATTATTTATTTATGTAGAACTTTTATACATACATACATTTACAGGGTGACTCATTTTAATCCATTCAGTCGAATATCTCGAAAACCAAGCCCGGGAGGGAAAAATGTTTCAGACAAAAGCTGTATGGTTTCGAGGAGGACATAAGATGGTACCATTGGTTTGACCTTGAAGAGTTATTTGAAGGTCACTTTCAATTGGTATAAAAAAACACATAGTTGTTTCAAAGAAAAAATATGTAATTGTTAATTGCAAATTACATATTTTTTCTTAAAAAACTATGTGTTTTCTTTACACCAATTGATTCCTCTCATTATTTTGTACATAAAAGTATTAAGGCAAGATAATCGAAAAATGAATATTTTACAAGATATTTTATGGTTTATGTAAAATTAAGAAATGATTTCAAGCCTCATAATTCGAAAAGTATTTCATGGAAAAATAATTTATTATAGTGTTTTGGAAAGCTCTCGAGATAAGCTACAAGAATATGTAATGAGAAAATGTAGGTTCCATTTAAGAAATTGAAGATGAACTTCACGTGACCTTCAAATGATTCTTCAAGGTCAAACCAATGGTACCATCTTATGGCCCCCTCGAAACCAAACAACTTTTGTCTGAAACATTTTTCTCTCCTGGTTTTCGATATTCGACTGGATGAATTAAAATGGGTCACCCTGTACACACAGAGAGAGAGAGAGAGAGAGAGAGAGAGGAGGAGAGAAAAAAAAAAAAAAAAAAAAGAGAGCGAGAGAGAGTATACAAAAAGTATGGAACCCCCTGAATAACTTGAAGAGATTTCATTTTAGAGGAAAATGTTAAGTACAAAAGTTGTAGGGCTCTAAAATAGCTATTTACTAGTCTTATCAGTAGGATCATAAGTGGCGTTGCCAAGATTACATGAAAGTCATCTTGAATTTTTTAAATAGAAACCCTTATTTCTTATTACATATTCTTGTAGTTTATCTCGAAAGCTTTCCAAAACACTATAATTAAGTTAAATTAAGTAATTTGCAATTGATAGTTACATATTTTTTTTAAAAACAACTGTTTTCCTTGTACCAATTGATTCCTCTCATTATTTTGAGCATAAAAATATTGAGGTAAGATCATCGAAAAATGAATATTTTACGATATTTTATAAATTATATTTAAAATTAAGAAATTACTTCGAGTCTTATAACTTGAAAAGTATTTAATGAAAAATAACTTAATTAATAGTAATAGTGTTTTGGAAAACTCTCGAGATAAACTATAGGAATATGTAATAAAAAATACAGGTTTCCATTAAAAAAATTCAACCTTGATAACATCACCTGTGGTCATGCTGATAAGACTAGTAAATAGAGATTTTAGAACTCTACAACTTTTATATTTAATTTTTCTCTAAAATGAAATCTCTACAATTATTGAAGGGATCCCATACTTTTCGTATATATATACAGGGTATAGCTTCGAAAGCTTCCACAGTGCTATTCGTGATTAAATTCCTGATTAAAAATCGAGTCGAAAAGTCCTGAACTATTTTTTTCTATAATGCTTAATAAAATAGTAATTATTGAGTAAAGTCGCGCCAATCAGCACCAATCTTTAGCCGGGCGCACGTCAGTGAGCCGCGCGCCTGGTAGTGTGCGCTCACGAACACTGATACAAAGTATAAAATTTGTAACAATAAATTTTTGTCACTTACCCAAAATGTGAATTTACACCATGATAATTTACTTTCGTCATAATCATAATCAGTAGCATACAAATATGAATCTAGGACACATTTTTTTCTGTTATATTTGTCATTTTTTCTGTTATCTAATTTCTCCTTAGTATAGTCATCCTCTTCATTATCTTCTGTATTTTCCAAGTTTTTATTTATATTATTATTATCTGCTTCTTCCTCTTTATAATTTGTGATATCTTCCACTTCTTCTTCTGAATCTTCATATTCTTGATTTTCTTGATGACGCGATAGGGATCTACTCATCGTCGCATCAGCATCCTCTGCAATTTCTTCCTCATCGGATGATTCATGCATCTCTCCTAAATCCATCTGCATTCTTCGTCCAGTATTTTCCGACATTATGTCATCAGGATCAAATTGATCTAGTGCATCGTCATTGCTTGCCTGTCTTTTTTCTCCTTCGTAATGCAATAAAACTTTGCTTGCTTTAGTAAGTTTTTCGATTTCTTTAAATATATTCTTGAAAAAAAATTTCTCAGTACGCTTAATTACATCTTGTCGATGAATGGAAAACTCATTTTTATAAGATTTGTAAGGAAGATATTCGATCATTATAGTGTACACTAATTTTCTATATGGACTTTTTTCTATTGTTCTACTTACTGTAATATCTTTCAATACATCACGCAGGACACATTTTGTTAATTTTAATCTTAGTTTCTTTGCTTGCTTTTCAAGATTTTGCAGATTGTTCTGGAAAGGTATTTCCATACTTGGAGTCTTTATATTCTTTGATGCTATCATTAAAATTTCACGCAATCTAGGAATACCTAGAGTCACGTTCATGTCACCACGTCCAGAAAAATGAAATGTATTTAAGGTCATTTGAGTGGATGGTTCGCCTATAGATTGTGCTGCTAACAAACCAACTGGTTCACCAGGTGGACAAATGCTTTTCATAATTTTGATGGATAACAAATCTCTTAGGATGGATTTTTTAATTTTTGGAGAATGAAAAACATATTCGTCTATTAAACCTTCTATTCGTTCTGGTAATACACCAAATTCAATATCTTGTCTATATTTTGATGTTACTGGATCGGGACATTTAGCACATTGTGCGCGAAATGTCTCTTTCACTTCTTCCTTCGTTCTTATCCATTTTCGCATAAGAGATAATGCAGCTTTACTTCTTCCATTAGACTTATCAATGCTTCTTTTTTCTTTTAAGTTATTCTGATTCTCAATAGAAAATCTCGTAAATTCACTAATTCTCTTCTTTTTCAAAGAAGAACCATTTTTATCTTCCCATTTTTTAATCTTTTTTATCATTTTTCTAATCTTTTTGTTATCTGTTTTTAGATATTCCAATAATTTTGTATCTATAATAGCATCTTTATTATCGGCTAAAAATGCCATTTGTTCTTTTCTTAAGAATCGTGAACCCGGTATATCGAGGCCATCCTCTCCATAATAAAATTGAATTAAACTACCATCATAATCTCTAACTGTCGCATCATAACCGATAACTAATCCTTCCAGATGCTTCACAAGGCATCTTTGTAAATATCCGGATCTACTAGTTTTGACTGCAGTATCAACAAGACCTTCACGTCCTGCCATGCAATGGAAAAAACATTCCTGAGACTTAATTCCAGTCATAAATCTACTATCGATAAAACCGCCAGCTCTAGGTGTCGGATCATACGCTGAGAAACTTGATAAACTTTTTCCACTGATCATTAATGGTGGCCTTTTACCTTCCAATTCACTTTGACCAAGCAAACACGATATTTGCATAGTATTAACCATGGATCCTTTTGCGCCAGATTGTACCATAAGCTGTAAATTATTCTTGGGAAATTTCTTAAAAAGTCCTAGCTGTAGACACGTTCTATTAATATCATTAGTGTAAACGTCTAATACACTCTTATATTTATGGTCGACTTGTGCACGAAATTTCGAATTATGCCAATAAAATTCTTCCACCTTGTCTTTAAATTCATCCATAGATACTTCATTAGATACTTTTATGATAGATTTTTGTACATCTTCTCCGATTTTTCGACAATCAAGAATTAATTCTTTACGTTTTTTGTCAATTTTATGAGTTATTAGAATATCTTCAACACCCAGAGTAAATCCATTGTATCGTAAAAAGGTTTGGAACAATTTTGCAAATGCGCTTAATATTTTACTTGCATACATTTCCCCATATAGCTCATAAATACAATGAATAAGACCATAAGAAGTCGCACCATAGTGCATTTTATCAAGCACTCCACATAGTAATTCTCCATGTCGAATTACAACTTCAGCTTCTGACATAATTATTGGATTTTTAAATTCTACTCCACATTTCCAACGTCGTGGTGTTTCCACTTGCCATTCTTTTACATTAATCTTTGCATTAGAAATTAGATTAATTCGTGTCTTATCCGAAGGAATAATATTAATTATAACAGTTGAAAGAACTTGTTTACCTGACCATAGAGGCTTTGGTTTGATAATAGTTGGTGGTAAGAGAATTACATCTCCTTGTACCATCGAGAGTGCAGTATAAACTAATTGTGTATAATGCGTTTGTGAGAAAAATTGACCCCTAGTTGTTAATTGTACTCCGGCTATTATGTAATCTTGTATAAGACCACTTAACGGAGTTCCGTCTTTTGGTACGAGATATTGATTGCACACATTAGCTATATTATAACCCTCACTTCTAGCTAGTTCGTTTTGCGGAAAATGAGCGTTCATCTCATCGCCATCAAAATCCGCATTATACGCCTTACAGTTTGCATAATGAAGATGCAATGTCTTTTCTCCTTTCAGAACACGTGCTTTATGAGCCATTATACTCGGTTTATGTAACGTTGGTTGTCTATTTAATAACAACACATCGCCATTTTGAAGATGTCGATGTACTATTTTGATGCCAGTGAAGGATTCGTTGGTTTTGTCATTTGTTGTCAAAAGACGCTTAGCAATAGCTTCTCTTTGCATAGAATCGTTACTGTTAATCGCCTGTACCGATCCATCTTCATTTTCTATTATAACCGCTCCAGGATGAACATCGGGTCCATTTAAAACTAATCGTCGCAATTCAACGACGTTCCACGGTGTTACAGTTGTAGGATAAGTTAATTTTCGAGCGAAAGCTTCGGGAATGCCGATTTCATCGATATTTAAGTCAGGATCTGGAGTGATGACCGAACGTGCAGCAAAATTCACTCTTTTACCCATCATGTGCATTCTAATAATACCTTCTTTCTTCTCAAGAATTTGTTTCAAGCCTAAACCATTGATAGATTCTGGAGTCCTATTTATGTCGCGATCCATCAGATGATCAATATTGCTTTGCAAGGTTTGCCAGGCGTTGTGTAGCTTTTCGACCGTTGTATTTCCTCTTATTTGTTCAAAGACAAGTCGACTCGCTTGAGGTAAATGATCAATACTTCCATCTTGAATCGTTTGTATAATATTTCTTAAGATCAAACAATCTTGTATGATGTTCTTATAGATGTAAGTTTGAGGATGTTCGATCATTTGACCATTAATAAAGTTCACTGGTCGCACAATGGGCGGTAGCACGGGTATTACTTCGAAAAAAAATATATCAGTTGGATATTCAATATCCACTAATTCTAAGCAGGGTATAATTATCTGAAAAAAATCCTTTTCATTATTCCATAATTGTCGTAGATATTCCTTAGACTGATTTGGCATAATCATCACTGTATGTAATTTATGAATCACTTCATGTGACAATATTTCCTTGGAGACTCCTCCTTTATTTCTTATCATTATTTTATTTTGTAACGTTGAAATTTTTGGTAAAACATTATTACAATTCCTACATTTTCCAACTTTATTTCTGACATATTCTTTAAGTACATTTTTAACATAGATATGCCATTGTGTATTGATATTCTTCATGTTGCTTTTATGCTCATGACTTTCAATCATAGACTGACTGAGTCTGGTTCTGTTAAAAAAGTTTTGCATATAAGTATCAATTATATCACAAATATATTGAGTTTGTTTTTCTTTATCTTTTTCATTAGATTTGACATATGTTATCTCTTGATCTAAAATTTCAAGATCAGCAAGTTGCCCTTGATAAAGTAACTTTAATTTTGCAGCAAGTAATGTCTTGATATCTGGTGGTATTTGAAAAGTAAAACAATTTAAGCACGACAATTTGAACAATGTGGCTAATTCTCTATGAAATAATGGATTGACAACAGGTACCGGCAATTCTATGTGTCCAAAGTGACCTGGACATTTGAAGCTATTATATCCACATGTGCTGCATAGTTCAAAATTCTTTGTTGTGCCTATAATAAATTGAACATATTAAATTATATTAAATATATATTAAAATGTAATACAGATTTTTTTCTATTTTATGTATTTGAATTATTATATATCTATATATATATATATATATATATATATATATATATGAATTTCTCATATACCAAGTAATCCTCAAATCTACTCAAACTAGATTTCAAGTTATTAATAAATTTGAGAGCAGACAATGTAATCTGTCATCGACCATCTGTAATTATATTATTATCAGAATCATTTATAACTATAAAATCATCTTTTAAGATCAATAAGACTTGTATACTTAAATCATTTATATGTACTCATGATAAAAGCAAATTACAATAATTTTTACTTTTTAAATTTTTATTGTTTGTATCACTTGGCATCTGAGCCACTCATATATTAAATTTAATGGCATTGTATATAAGTTAATAAGAGTTTTCTTAGAGAAAATATATAAAAACTAACTTTTTACTACTTGGATAATATAAATTAATAAAATATAAAAAAAAAAAACTAATAATATAAATAGAATTTATAATGAATAAAAAAACAGGAATTCTTATTATAAAATATTAAATTATGATTGTAATGAAATATATATTGAGATTAATATGTAAATAAATATTAAAATCAATTAATAAATAAAATGTATCATTTTTTTTCTATGAGGTATAAGTTGTTCAATTTTATCTAAAAATTGAAATATAGTATTTGAAAAATTAAGCAAATCATAATTAGAATTGTTACAAAATGTCACCATAAAAAATAGAAAAATAGAAAATATTATATAAAGAAATAAATAATTACATAATGGTATAATTTATAATATCATCTTTTATAAAATGTATTAAAATAAAATATTTTACCTAAAGATGGATCATATAATCCACCTTTTAGTGGATGTCCAAGTATATTAAAAGATAAAGATGTTCTTATTTTTGTTACACTTAAATTCCTTATGTCATTTGCTGTGAACATTGAGAATAATAAATGATGAGAGTCTTGATGTTTTGGTGTTAGACGTTGCTTATATTTCCCCATCATCTCTCTCTTAATATTTAGCTCTCACAAGTCTGCAATATTGAATAATATAATAAACTGCTTGCTATAAAATATTATGAGAAAACATTGTTTGTTAATATAAAGAATATTGCTAAATATGCTTAAAAATTAACTACGAAACTTGAAAACAAATTTCTTTTAAGGAACACTTTTTATAATTTTCAAAATTTCAGTGATAGAATTATCAAAACTGCTTGATGAATGGTTGATTTAATTTGACATGCTCTACTTAAATTTGAGTAAAAACTATACTTAATCAGTGTCTTTTTAATAAACACACAAAAAAAGTAAAAATTGCTTGATAATATAAAAAGAAGTATTAAATGTTAAAAATGCTACTTGTGAAAATTAGGAAATGTCATCGATGGAATATTGACAATATGTGCTGTATTGAAAAAGTATGAAATTTCAATAAAAAAATAGTCACTTCTACACATTTACTGTTTATTATTTATTAAATCCATGCAAAGTTGATCACCTGATGATTTGAGATCACTTGAGATCACGTGAGACCACAAGATCTATAATTATATATATATATATATATATATATATATATATATATATATATATATAGTTTATGAAATATTCAACCGGACTTTTGGGACACCCTATATATATATATACACACACACACACACACACACACACACACAGGGTGTCCCAAAAGTCCCGGACCGGTTGAATATTTCATAAACTATGCACTTTAGAAAGAAATGTTTCAGACAAATGTTGTATGGCTTGAAGGGGGCCATCAGATAGTGACAATGATTTGACTTTGGAGAGTCATTTGAAGATGACATAAAGAGCACCTTCAATTTCTTAAATGGAACCCCCTATTTTTTATTACATATTCGTGTAGCTTATCTCGAGAGCTTTCCAAAACACTATAATAAAGTATTTCTTCATTGAATACTTTTCAAGTTTTCAAGAGGCTTGAAATCATTTCTTAATTTTGCATAAACCATAAAATATCTAGTAAAATATTCATTTTTCGATTATCTTACCTTAATACTTTTATGTACAAAATAATGAGGAATCAATTGGTGTAAAGAAAACACATAGTTGTTTTAAAAAAAATATGTAATTGTTAATTGCAAATTACATATTTTTTTCTTAAAAACAACTATGTTTTTTCTTTACACCAATTGATTCCTCTCTTTATTTTGTACATAAAAGTATTAAGGTAAGAAGATAATCGAAAAATGAATATTTTACAAAATATTTTACGGTTTATGTAAAATTAAGAAATGATTTCAAGCCTCATAATTCGGAAAATACTTAATGAAAACTAACTTAATTATAGTGTTTTGGAAAGTTGTCGACGTGAGCTACCAGAATATTTAATAAAAAATAGGGAATTCCATTTAAGAAATTGACGGTGATCTTCACATGACTTTCAAATGACTCTCCCATGTCAAATCATTACCACTATCTGATGGCCCCCTTCAAGCCATACAACTTTTGTCTGAAATATTTCTTTCTAAAGTGCATAGTTTATGAAATATTCGACCTGTCCAGGACTTTTGGGACACCCTGTGTGTATGTATATGTGTGTGTGCGTGTGTGTGTCTGAAAGCATCAATTGATATGGGTGGATCTCGGTTCATATAAAAAATTACAAATCTATGTATAATTGTAAACCTCATCGCATTTGTATCACTTTACATAGAAAGGTATAAACTTATGTGAATTATATAATTATAGATTTGTTGCATTAAAATCATTAAGTGGTACAAACTTTATTTTACTAAATAATAAACAATAAATAACAAAAAATAAATAGTAAATGCATGGACAAGTATCTATTTTTATTCAAATAGTGTATCTTTTCACTGCAGTATATGTTAATATCGCTGGTATTCTATTAATGACAAATTTCGTAATTCTCACAAGTGGCATCTTAATGGCTTTTTTATATTGTCATCATTGTTTATATCAAGCGATATTTAGTTTTCAAACCATTGTTTTAATGCAAATACGTATGAATTGAGTGTATGTTTATTAAAATTTAAGTAGAATGGATCGAACTAAAAATTTATTCACATATTATAATGATCAAATAAATAAAATTAATAAAAAAATAATGATAGCTTTTATTATTGAACTTGACATTTATTTTATATTTAATTTAATCTTGTGCGCAAAATAGCATGCACTAAAGTGCGCCTAAATATAATGTAAAAACGAAAACAAAACCTAATCTAACCTATAATCTATATATTATAATATAAAAATAACCTAAAAAGTAGTTGCATATATAATTTAAAAAAATTAAAAAATGTAAATAAAATAATGCGCAATATTAATTACATTAATTGCGTGTAATGTAATAAAAAGAAAAATTTACTTGTAGGCAATATTTAATATTTGCTCACCTAATTTATTAACTTCTAAAGGGTACGTCCCATTTCACGCATGATGTGCATAGAGATCTATGATCAAAGATGCGCCAATGGGCCTGTTCTTTTTAGCTGCACTACTGCACTAGTGCAATTAGTTAGAATGAAAGAAAGTATGTTTGTCTCTTTCCAACTTACTGCACTAGTGCAGCAGTGCAACTAAAAAGAACAAACCCAATGACTCTCCACTACGATTTCTATCCGCCATCTTGTACCCTATGACGTCATTAACGTCACATGTGGACTAAAATTCCAAAATTCACTGCCAGTACTAAAAATCTATAGTTTATAAGACGTACACTATAGATTTTCAATACTGACAGTGAATTTTGGAACACAGCCGTGCTTGTGTTTCGAGTCTAATCATATAGTGCGTTCGAAAATATGTTTGGTTGGTGTTGGGAAAAAAAAATAAAGTTGGCAGTATTGAAAACTCCTAGTGCTGCGTTTCGTTTCTTCCACTCGGATCACTAGGATTAAGGTCCAGTTCCACAATCCAGTTAATCCGAGTTTAAGTAGCAAATGGACCAATCAGGACCCAGTTTAACGTATTAAACTTAGAGAACCTCTAGGAGAGAGAATGGACAACTGATCAAGCTTTTTTATGATTGGCTGGCAGAAAATGTATCAATTTTAGCTATTGCGACGCCAATGCAAAATATGATGACACACAAATAGGACACACATGACACACATATATTAACCTATTTGTGTGTCATCATATTTTGCATTGGCGTCGCAATAGCTAAAATTGATACATTTTCTGCCAGCCAATCATGAAAAAGCTTGATCACATGTCACATGATCAGTTGTCCATTCTCTCTCCTAGAGGTTCTCTAATTAAACTCGGATTAACTCGAGTTGTGGAACCGGGCCTAAAAAAATTTGCTACTTGAGATATTAAAAGAGGTAAATAAGTAATTAAATATATTTTATAATAATATATTTAATAACATCACATATATTATTATTAATACGAACGTGTGTTTTGTATTAATAATGCTATAATTATAATAAAGTGACATAATTTACCTAAAATGTGATTTAAATTCAATATTTGTATATCTGGTAACAACATTTTCCAAATAATCTGTTATTTTTGGTACTATTTTCCTTTCACCTCTATTGTTATTACCTCTATTTTCGAATAAAATATTTTGTAATTCTTCATTATTATCATCACTATTTGAAGAAGAACTACTCGAAGATTCAAAAATGATGTTTTCGAGTAAAATATATTGTTCCATAATAATAATTAGTGTAATTGCAACACTTTCATATATTGTACATACGATACAATACAATCCTAATGATCCCAGTGGGAGAAACGAAACGCAGCACTGGGAGTTTTTAATACTGCCAACTTTATTTTTTTTCCCAACACTGACCAAACATATTTTTGAACGCACTAATACTGTAACCTAACGAGTTTGCTATACGAAGGATTTAATTGAACTTATAATATTACATAATACACGAAAAAACAAAATCTTACTCAGATTTAACACGAGCAACAATTAGGCCGAGTCTACAATAGACAATTTAAGATCTAAGCCTTAAGAAATTGACCAATCACAGTCGAGTATTCTCTTCATACTTGACTGTGATTGGTCAATCTTTTAAGACTTAAGGACTTAGGGCTACTGCACAGGACGCGGCAACGCCTTCCGCGCGGCGGAAGCTGACAATAGCCAATCAGCAGATACATAACATCCACTGCACATCAAAAGGTTTGTTCGCGTCGCTAATACTCCAATACGCTCCAATACGTTCGCGTCTCCGGAACTAATATGGCGACTAGGTGTTTGCGTCGCGATAGAACATACTCTAAAGCCGAATCTACATTGGCCACATTCAGTTGGACAACATTACTAGATTTTCCGATGTAACTCGACGCTGACTGGTTGGACCTGAAAATAGAGACCAATCATATTCTATTGCTACTTGCTTAGCGATTGAGTCCTCTGAATACGGCCATTGGTCGTATCATAACGTCGCAAGTCGTAAGTCGTAGACAAATTAACCAATCATAGTTGATTATTTTTGAAATAATCGACTATGGTTGGTCGATTTGCCTACGACTTACGATTATATAATACATAGTTGATTATTTCAAAAATAATCAATCAATCATGATTGATTATTTTTGAAATAATTGATTATGGTTGGTCAATTTGCCTACGACTTGCGACATTACGATACGACCAATGTAGATTCGGCTTAAGGCTCTTTTTTAAAACATGGAATAAAGAAGTTACAAAATTTAAAAAAACTAATGATAGTGCGTTGAAGTTGAAATTTTCAGCTTCAAAATGCTCCTTTTATTTTTTTATTATTTTATTTTTTACGATAATTTTTCGCCGAGTATTGACATCAGATTTAAAAATACTGGTTTATTTTCAAAATTACACACACACACGGTCAAAAAAATCATAGAAAAAGTTTTAAAAAAGTTTTTTGCAGGAAAAATGTAATTTATGAAACTTGAATTGAATTTTTTGAAAAAAATTTTTTTTATCGAATTGTAGCGTGTTAAAAATAAATAATTTTAAAGAATTAAACAGTGTGTTCCTTTTTAAAGCGCAGCAAGATAAAAAAATTTTTTTAAACTACCAACAGTGCAACAAAGTTGAAACTTTAAGTTTTAAAACGCTTTTTTAATTTTTTGTCTACGATAATTTTTCGATGAGTTTCAGCGATTTGAAGATAGCCTAATTTTTAGGGTATAAAAAGTGTTCCCTATTTTATTTTTGAGTAGTGTATTTCTTTTTTTTAATCAGTTTAATTTGTGATAAATTGACTTAACTTAAAGTAATTTGTTTAATAATTTAGATCCCTTGTGTTAGGATCCAAAATATATCATATTAAACAGATTATTTAAAATTGAACGGGTAAATAGTCCATTTATTTTATGTTATTGAAGTATTCCTATTGCTGAGTATACATAAAAATAATTGTATATAAATTATCAAGGCATATTAATAAGAAACATTTAATAAAAACACTAATAGACATTTTTTTAAACATAATATAAAGCAGTTAATAGATCTTTAAATAAACGTTTTATAGAGATCTAATTTGAAAGACACACATACAAAAATATCTAATTGACCAAATTTTACATATTTTTTTAACTTTCCAAGACATTTATCTATCAGAAACAAAAATTTTAACATAACTTATATATTATATACATATTATATATATTTATAAAATATACAATATTATAAAATATTTATAAAATAAATTAAAATTTTTTCTACATATAAATAATCTATTATTTAAAAAAAAGTAGAAACTGGAAATTAAATATCTTTCAAATTTAAATGACTGGAATGTCAAGGTTTGCTTACAATTTGCTCGCAATTTATCATCAAACTTGCCTGTGCAGATCTTGGTTGATTTTTGACAATTTGACATCAAACATATTAGTAAGCTTTGCTCGGATTATTTTACCATCAATTTATTGTCAGGTTTTGTCAGCAAGGGTTACCAACGAAACACGAGCTTATTACAGACATAGTTGATGCCAATTTGCTATCATGTTTTGAATTTGTCATTAATTTGCTGGTAATTTGCGTGCAAATTGCTTATGTCATGTATATTCTAAATCTCTCTCTTTTCAGATTTCTCGTTCTTATTTATTTCAAATGATAAAATATTGTAAATTGAATTTTTGTCCAAATTCTACTTGTTCCATTAATTACATTCTAAGGATACGTTACTTACGCTTTGGGACGTAATCCAAGTATATATTTATTATAACTTGAATAAAGTCAATTATATTATCAAATTAAAACAAAAATTATTTTATTTTTTTCATGATATAAGCCCGTCTTTTTTCATATAATTATTAAATTTACAAATTACTAATAATTTTCACAAACAATAAATTATTTTCACAAACAAATCTACAATGATAGTGGAAAAAATAATTTATAAACTTTATTAAATATTATATCATCACACTACTAGTGTTATCACACTATGCATATATTTTGGAATAATGATGAAAAAGATAGCACATTACATCTTTTGATACATGACAGTTAATAATACCAGTGCAATATTCATAATTTTCTAATATTATCTCTATATGTATATTTATCATTCAAATTATTTCATTATACATAAATAATTTGCTGTTTTACATAAAAACAGTTCTGATTCATGTTATAACACTTTATTAGAAAGTTTCTAAAAACTAATGATACATAAATTATGACTTATCTTCCTTGCACAATTCTTGTGATTATGATTCTAAATATAAATTGATAAATAATAATTATTTTATAAATGCTTAAGCAATTTTACACATTTACATATTTCACTTTAAGCTCTGTTGCTTGGTGTCTGTGCATACTGAAATAAACATAACAAAATTGTTTTTCCATCAAATATTTTTTTTTGTGTTGTCTAATATATGAAATTCAATGATCTCCTAAGAGATGACACATATTTGAAAATTTAAGTTATCTTGTCGTAAAAATTACAAAAAACTTAACATATTAAAGATTAACATATTAAAGATAGCATTTATGTCATTAATCAATGAATGACTTAGAATAAAACTCTAGATTCAAAATTGTTATTTACAATATTTATTGATACAATTATAGTCAAATTTGACAAAATTCCTGTCAAAACATAATGTTTCTACGATACTGTCCCAACATCATATAGATGCATTCCATGTTCTTGTTTATAGTTTTATCCTTACACATCAATCCTAAGACGGAATTTTCTTCATTTTCTATTCTGCCATATAACTACTTTATTATGCTGCATCATATTTTCGATTATTAACTCTGATGCTTAAATTACTCAATATTTTAATTGAGATAACACAATGGATATCATATGCATACAAAATACATAAAGATATTATTAAAAAGAAAGTATATATGCACAAAGGTGAAAATTACACTCGATGGTTTCAGTTTTAATAGTTGCAGACGGTTTAGCAGTTGTTGCTAACATATACATCTCTCCTATTACCTCTATTTAAAAGATGATAGGTAAGAATGACAAGAGGTATGGAGGGCAACTGCAGAAGGCAGTAAAATGTCAATATGACAATCAACAGGACAGTATGATAGTCAAGTGTCAATATGACAGTCTTTTGAACACCATGAGGTCATGGGAACGTTCTGTAGTTTGCTACGATATCATTTCATGCCATCCACTTGTATTTGAAGAGTTAGTTTCTAGTGATACTGAAATAAAAATGTATAAGAAGAAAATTATAAAAGAAAATTAAACTAATATTACAACAACTTATATATTATAAATAATTCTATTCCTCTCACTTTTAGAAAATTTTTTAAAGATTATGGTGATATTAATGATAAGACTTACCAGTCTTATCATTTTCAGCTCCATCTAGAGAAGATGATCTTGGACCCCATATCCTTACTGTAAAATCATCTGATACAGAAGCCATCATTTGATGATAAACAGGATTCCATGAGACACAATTAACTGTTCTAGAATGTCCTGTGAGTGTTGCTATAGGCAATTCTCTTTTGATATGCCAGATGTATACTTTAGTGTCTGTGTTAACATAGAAATAAGAAATTAATCATTATACAAATTTGCTTTTTTTCTAAATAATTACTGATATATATATATATATATATATATATATATATATATAATGATTTATACATAACAATTTTATTTTTGCACATAACAAACCTTCACTACCGGATGCAATAAAATCTTGATTAGTTCCACCGAAACAGCTATGAATAGTAAAATGTCCTTGAGTGACTCCTTGAAAACGCCTTACAAGACATCTATCTTGTAAGTCCCAAAGATGCACACCTTGATTTGCCACATTCAGTAATGCAAGTCGATCCGCTTTGTTTACACTAAATGACATGACAGGATGATCTTCTTGCAACCTATAATGGTATAAAGCGATTTTGTTAAAAATTTTATTTAATGATATTATATTACTAAATCATACATTGTGAAATCGCATAAATCGTCGAAATTATATCCCCGAATTCTATGATGTGTATCAGCGGCCAGAACAGTCTTTCCATCACTGCGACACCATAAACATTTTACTCTTACTCCTTCCCATGAATCGGAAACATTGCCATCCATATCCTAAAATATTTTTTTTATTAAAGTACATTAAAAATATTCGATATGAGTTTGAGATAATGAATCTTTTTTAATAAAAAAAATAAGATCTTGTCTATCAACTTCCTTTGGCTGCAAATCTTTTATATTTATCTCTAGCAATAAAAAATATCTTACTTTCTCTCTTTATCTCTCTCTTTTCTTCTTTCCTCATAATAGAAACAAATAAAATTTTAAATAAATAGTAAATTGAGACAGTGTTTATTTATATCATTATTTTATACTAATTAATGTGACAAAAAAAATTTAAGGAATATTCTATAATTATAATACTTTCATTTTACTTGTTGAGAATTTTTAAAAAGAAATTTTGTGTGATGCAGCCAAAGAGTTAAGTTTTAAACTGTATAATTATAGTATTAATTTATAAAACTTGACACATACGCATTGATAAAATTGACCACGAAGACCTCCTGCTACAAATTTATTCGAATCACGATGCCAGGCGCAAGCTGTCAATGAATCATCTGTATTTTGAGTCAATCTCACGCGTAATTCACAATCGGGCGTGTCAACATTCCAAAGCCACAATTCAGGACAATCTTCTGGACCACAAGCAATTAAATGGCTGCTATCAGGACTCCAAGCAATTAGTGCTACACCATATGTATGGCCTTCGAGTGTTTTTCTATGTGTTACTTTTAATGTTTCCTATATCACATTTAAACAAAAGTTTATTACCTATATTTCTCAAAAATAAAATTATACAGGATGATAATCACTAACCACATTTTTTCCTACTAATTTCTACTGAATTTTTATTTGTATTGAATCTTTTTGCCAACTTTGAACTAAGTTTTTTTCAGAAATTTAAAAAAATTATTATTTATTATAACTTTTCAATCTTCAATACTGCAGATTTTTTTAGAACTAAATTTTATAAATTGACTTTATCAAATGAAATAAAACTTATTATATCTTAAAAAATATGTGATTTTATTTGTTTTTTCTAAAAAAATATAAGATTTTCAAAAAATTTTGTTCTTAAGGGGATCCTGTACTAAACGGCAAACTCTTAAACGAAACAACGCCCTCATTTAAATTCTCATCTCTCTTTCTATCACGTTATTTATAAAGAAGATGCACTGCTTTTTTCCACTCTATTTTACCTACACGCACACATACACACGAATCGCTCTACAAACTATATTTTTATATTAAACTTCTAATTTCGATTTCGAAGATTCAACAATGTTTTTTATATAATTCGACCCAAACAAACTTGTTTTTACGTTCATACAAATTATATAGTTTTTATTATATGAAGTACATATTATGATGAGTTGACAGCTCGTCTATAATTCGAGACGTCATATTAAGATAAAGATGGATAAGGAAAACTGCAATTTCATAATTATTTCTCATTTTTAATATGAAGTCAAAAAAATTTGTTAGGATTATTGATGTGTGTATTGCAATTGTAGGTAAATATTTTCAATTCTGTCAAATTAGTGCGATGAAAGACTAGAAATACGAAAATCATAATTTTGTCGGTAATACAAACGATTACATGATCCCCTTAATCACACATTTAGTTAGAACTACAAATATTTTAATATTTTTCTAAGAAAAAAATTGATTAAAGTTAGGTGAAAATCTATGATAATGAAATGTTAGACTCTATGCATTATTAACAATCTATTTATAGTATTAAAAATAGTTATTGAAATTATACAAAATTGATCAAATGTTTTAAAAATTTCGGAAAAATATTTAATGTTCTTGATATATGATAACTAGAAATAAATTAATATAAGAAAAAGAGAAAGAAAAAATAGGAATATAAAAAACAATTTGTATATCATCAAAATATAAATCATATTTTTAAAATAAGTTTTAAAAAATTTCACGAAATTCTTGAAGCACTTGATCAGTTTCGCAGTGAATCATTGTGTGTATGTGAGTGTGTGTACTTACAGGATCCACATCCCATATAATTACAGTCATATCTTTAGAGCCTGTGGCAAGTTTAAGACCGTCAGGAGAGAATTTGCAATACCAAACTTCATCGCAATGGTCATTCAATATCTGTATAGTATGGCACGGAAATTGCTCTTTGCCACAACTGTGATCCACAAGCAGAGAGACATTTTCTAGACTCGTTGGCTTTAAAAGAGAAATTATACAGATAGATGATAAGTGTAGAATAATACAAATTTTAACACACACGCATACACTCACTTTCACTCTCTCACTCTATCTCTCTAATAATGTATACAACACAATTTTTATAATTGTATTAAATTTTATTACTGCATCAATTAATCCCATAAAAAGTTTAGGTTGTGTTATTCTACAAAATTCATTTATATAAAATTCACTATATATTGGAACAAAAAAAATGTTTTTTCATTGTCTTCAAAAATTAACATTTAAGGAATAATATTCAATGTATATTTATTTATAAATGATAATTTTTAAAAGTGATATTAAAATAACTTACTTTCAGGATTGGAAAGTTACTTCATAAAAATATTATCATTACTGATTATCATTATTTCTTATCAATTTTTAAAGTAACTCGCATTACTATTATCGTTACTCAAATAACTGGTATAATTTTTATTACATTTTTTTAATATAAATGTTAATACAGGATTAAATTAAATACTTAAACTTTTTATTTATAAATATTTTATATTTAAGTATAACAAAAATTATATAATTTTGATAGTGAAAACGATATTAATAATTTTGATAAAAATTTTAATAGTCTGAAATTCCTAATTAATCACTGACACTAACTAAACTTTCTTATAAAATAAAGAGAAACAAGATATTAAAAAAAGTTTTTTTCAGCAGTTTTTATATAACATTTCTTGATTAATATATTTCTTTGCATGAAAATTATATCCAATAATTTCGAAAAAGTAATGATAAAGATGTTAAATTCAATATTTGTTATAGAAAAATGTAATGTACTTTTTCTGTTGCAAATAAAATTTTTAAATTTGTAATATTGAATTAATTATTGGATCGAAAAAAATAACTGTAATAGTAACGGCGTTACAAAATAATATATTGCTTCTCAACTCTACTCACATCAGCCTTGCTTTTACTTTGCAGATATTATAATAAGTTATAGTGTTGAATTTTGTTCACTTTTTTTCGAGAAATCTCTCATACAGCATGGAACAATTCAATTATATTGCAGTAATGATCTTAAAAGTAACATATTATAGAAACATATACAGGGTGTCCCAAAAGTCCCGGACCGGCCGAATATTTCATAAATTATGCATTTTAGAAAGAAATGTTTCAGACAAAAGTTGTATGGCTTGAAGGGGGCCATCAGATAGTGGCAATGATTTGACCTTGGAGAGTCATTTGACATAAAGGTCACCTTCAATTTCTTAAATGGATCCCCTTATTTTTTATTACATATTCGTGTAGCTTATCTCGAGAGCTTTCCAAAACACTATAATAAAGTATTTCTTCATTGAGTACTTTTCGAGTTATGAGGCTTGAAATCATTTCTTAATTTTGCATAAACCATAAAATATCTAGTAAAATATGCATTTTTCGATTATCTTACCTTAATACATTTATGTACAAAATAATGAGAGAAATCAATTGGTGTAAAGAAAACACATAGTTGTTTTAAAAAAAAAATGTAATTGTTAATTGCAAATTACATATTTTTTTCTTAAAAACAACTATGTTTTTTCTTTACACCAATTGATTCCTTTCATTATTTTGTACATAAAAGTATTAAGGTAAGATAATCAAAAAATGAATATTTTACAAGATATTTTACGGTTTATGTAAAATTAAAAAATGATTTCAAGCCTCATAATTCGGAAAGTACTTAACGAAAACTAACTTAATTATAGTGTTTTGGAAATCTCTCGACATGAGCTACCAGAATATTTAATAAAAAATAGGAAGTTCCATTTAAGAAATTGACGGTGATCTTTACGTGACTTTCAAATGACTCTCCCATGTTAAATCATTACCACTATCTGATAGCTCCCTTCAAGCCATACAACTTTTGTCTGAAACATTTCTTTCTAAAGTGCATAGTTTGTGAAATATTCGACCGATCCGGGACTTTTGGGACACCCTGTATACAGACATTTTAGAAACATATATAATTGTAATAAGAAACAATATTCCAACAACAACATTACGAAAAATAATATTCAATAATCAGTTCGCTTTTCGCTGACGCGCTTTTTATTTGATATGTATTGTAATCATAAAAACTATATAAGCTTATAAGGAGCAACTAGTAAGATTGAAAGTATAATAATTCTTTCTATTTGTTTAATTTCCAGCAAGTATTTACACACACACGCGCGCGCGCGCGCACACACGTCACACACGCACGCACGCACACGCACGCATACACACTATGTTTTCACATATGTATAAGTGTGTATATAAAGTAATATGTATAATATTTGTAATTATGTAAACCGTATTACACTTTAAGAAATGTGTGTTAAGGAAGAATCAATTAAAAAATTAATAAATCTACATACATTTCGAGATTCATGAATTTGATGTTGTATAAAACTTTTTTAGTTTTTAAAATATGAAATCAATAATCTATTTGTGAGTTAAAGTAAAGATTTCTAAAGAGTTCTGTAAAATATAATTTAATCTTAAAATCGTAAATACACATTATCATATAGAACTAAATTTTTAAAAAGATTGTAAACAAAAATTTATGAAAATAAAAATTTCCCAAAAAAATTTTTACTTTAATTCACACAAATTAATTATTAATTTTAAAAAGCTAAAAGAGTTTAGCGCAATATCAATCTCAAACTTATTTAAATTTTTTAACTAATCTGTGTCCAGTTCTTTCTTAAAATAAAAAAATACTTATTCATATTATATACATTATCATAATATTTTATTGTAATTTTTCATAAAAGATATCTTTAACGTTATCGCAATCATATAATAATGGTGTAGCAACAGATTTGGAATATTGCAATTTTTTAATAAAATTATTCTATAATAGTCTGCAATCTTTTTTATAAGCTGAATAAATATAGTTTATAGAAATTTGTTAACTAAGATCAATTTTCAAAATATTTTTTAGAATTTTTATTAAAATTTTAATGAAAAGTCAATTAAGGCAGATTTTGTATTATTTAAGTTTTCATATTATTGAGATTTAAATATAATTTCATTATAATTTCTGTAAAATATTTTTATATACATAAATATATATAAATCATACACACACTCAATGTGCACGCACACACGCACACGCGTCTGTGTGTGTATTTGAAATGTCTTTCCCTCTTTTTAAAGAAAACAACAAAGTTTTCTTACAAAAACTATGGTAATTCATGGTAATCATATCAATTTTCATTTATCATAAATTTAATAATATGTGTAATAAAAATCTTTATTTTTATTAAAAAAACTTTAATTTCTTGGATGTCTGATTATGTAATTATTATTTCAAATAACAGAATAAACATAATGTATACATATGTATGTATTATAAAACATTTATATTCTATTTCTGATTTATGATTTGGAATATTTTTGTATCACATATTCTCAATAATTACTTTTATATTTTACTTCTTGATACTTTTATAGAATAGATATTACAACTATTTATTTAATCTTGAGCTTAAATGTGCATGTTTAATAAGTATTAGTTGTAATACATAATGCTCAGTAAACAAAAATACAAAAACAAATATATAAAAAATTTTATTTAAGTAAATTTCATATAAAATTAAATTGAAGAAAACTTCAATGAATATAATGAATATATGTTTTCGAACATTAAGAAGACTAATTTTTAAATTCTTTTGAAACAAATTTTAAAAATTTATATGAACTATTGTATTATTCTTACAAAAAAATAATAAAATTTCTTTTTTATATTTTTTACAATTTTATGTTTTTTCTTTTTCTTCCTTTTTTGTTTTTGAGAATAAAAAAAGTGGATTATATACATCACACATATTATTATAAACATATACACACGCGCGCGCGCGCACACACACACACATGTGTATGTATGTATGTATGTACATATGTATATATTTATCTTTTAAATATTTTGAAAATTTATTCACCAGTAATAATTAAAAGACTTTATTTTTATTAATTTTTTAAAAATTAAATGATAAAATTTGTAGAGACTGTAAATTTAAATGCTATTTTTAAGTGAAATATTTTGAAAATTTATTCACCAGTAATAATTAAAAGACTTTATTTTTATTAATTTTTTTAAAATTAAATGATAAAATTTGTAGATTTAAATGCTACTTTTAAGTGAAAATATAATTTCAAAAATAATTAAATTTATCATTTTTATTTAGTATTATATGTATTAATTTCATTATTACCTTGATATTATGAATAATTCTATAAATAGTTATATCTTATTTTGAGAGATAGATATGTCAATATTGCACCAAACTTATTAGAGGTATCTTAGGCTACATTCCGTAATTCACTGGTAGTATTGCCAACATATTGTCCTTATATCATCCTTGTTTAACGTTTAATGAACAATAAGAACGACAACATGCTGCCAATGAATTTTGAAACGTAGTCTTAGTACTTTTTTTTATATCAAAACAGCAATATAATAATATTATAAAAAAATAAATATTATAAAAATATTATAAAAATATTATAAAAAAATAAAAATTATAAGAAAAATAGTGGAAGAAAGTGAGCATTAAATGTATAGATAAAAAAGTATAGAAATAATATAGTGAAAACATATATTTAGTAGCACTTATTTTAAATTAATAATTTAAATTCTAATATAATTCAAATATACCTGTGTGTGTGTTATATGATATGTGCAGAGTTGACTTTGCATTTCCACAGCTTGACAAAGTAAAGAATGAAGTCTTCGTGGTGGTAACATAATGGAAGGTGGCAGATATTTTTGTAGTCTGTCCATAAGCGCAGCCCTGGAGACTGGCCCTTTGCCATCCCAGCCTGCACGTGTCTGTTAACAAGTGTCCATTTGCTAGTGATCAAATTTTCAGTTGTAAGTTAGTTTTAAAGATATTTCAAAAATAAGAAAGCTTTAATTGTCGTAGGAACTATACTTGTTAATAATAGTAATAACTATTATAATATTTACATATTTATAGTAGTAACTATATTTAATATAAAACAAATATAGATTTATAATGCTGTATGTAACCATATGTTTATTATTTAAAGCAAATATATAAAGTACCTGTAATTCATCTCGTCCACTGCACATCATAAATAAAGATAACTGATGAACACGACCAGTATTGTGGCCCAAAGGTGTAAGCTCATTGCGTAATACATGTAATGCATCAAATACCATACCTTCTTCTAAATATTCTAAATACTTTTGTTCTAGCAATAAGAATTTCATCTCCTATAAATAAGAAGTCAATACTAATTAAAATGTGCATAATATTTTAATAATTATATTAATAAAAAACTTCACAAATGTTGTCTTTATTGTTATTATAGATCAGTAAAATTATGCTTTTTTCTTCTCTTTATTTTTTTATTATTTATTTATTTTTTAATAATAATTTACAATTCCCTTAAAGCTAAGCTATAAAGAAAAATATATAAAAAAACAATTATACTAATAATTAAATCAATCTCCCAAGTTTTTGCAGTATAGTATTTTTCATTGATATTTATTTATTAAAGCATTATTAACACTATTAAATGATTTTTACATATTGAATTGTTTGTATATTGAAATCTTTTCTTCCTTATTTATAATTTTCAATATCTAACTCCCAAAAGAATATATTTATGAATCTATATTTATATACTTTTTCTGTCATTAAAACAATTAGTAAAATATATAAATCAAATTGAATGAATTTAAAAGCATTTTGCATTATCATGATCATTATATTGTTAAGATTTACCACTAAACTCTGATGTGCACTCTTTAAAAAGGACTTCAATTCATTAAGATCATGGTCTGCTTTGTTCCAATCGCCATCCATAACATGTTGTCTAAACTTTGCTGCAGCAGGATGATCCAGTCGACAGCCTGATTCTTGCATAAGTAGATCTGCTGTACGACTAAAAATAATATATGTTTCTCGTTATTTATTGTTGATTATAAATCACATTTCTTTGATATATGATTTAGTTAAAGATTCATAACAAAACTTTTTAAGAAATTTATTTAAAGATTTATAGCAAAATTTTTTAAGAATTAATAAATTTATAGATCATAAATATTAAATACAAATATATGAATATAAATATATAAATATTAAAAATAATTTAATAATGCATAATCTCTCTCTCTCTCTCTCTCTCTCTCTCTCTCTCTCTGTTGCCAATATATAGTCTAAAATATATAATTATCTATAAAATACATAATTATATAGATAATAATATCATGTTTTCTTCTTATTATTATTAAAATAATTTGGAAAAATATAATTATAATTTTATAACTTATACTTAAATTATCTTCAGTGTTGGAATATTTCAATGCCATTTGCATTTGTCCATTGTCATAAAATAAATATAACTGAAACAGATACTATACTACTTATATTTCAAAGTTCTATTAAATTCTTAGCTTTTTTCCACCATATGAATGAATATGTTCTTATACTTAACATAATTATGGTTAATGACAATTTTTTCAATAAGCAATAAATAATGTGAAAAAAGGCATTAATTACTATTAATTATAAAATTTGAGCTGGAAATGAAATAGAATGATTATTGTGATATAATTAATAATTTACATGTATATTGTATCTTGTTATGGTAAAAATAAGTAAACTTATATATTTGTTTTAATAATATATTAATATAAGTTAATAATATATTATTTCTTTGTTAAATTAATGAAACTAACACAACTCATAAAATATTGAGAAAATAAACAGTATTACATACTCTAAACCAACTGTTTTTAAATGTTGTCCGATAAGTCTCACAATGTCTTGATTAGTTTTGTCCATTATTTTTGGAGGTCCTAAACTCTGATTTATTTCTCCATTCACACCGTTAATATCGCTATCTGATTCCGGTAACAGATTGCCATTGGCATGAAGTCCACCAGAGTCCGCCTTAGATCCATTTTGTTGTAGCCCGGAAGATACACCACCGTTTGATGTCTGCTGTTGCATTATGCTGTCATGTACACTGAAATGTTATTCATAATATGATAATACCATATTAATTCAATAGCATCAGCATATATTATATTCTAATAAAATATTTCTACCTTGTAATTTTTTAAAGTTTTAAAATCGCTAGAAAGATGTGAAAGTTATGTGTTATGCAAAAAAGAGAAAAAGTGCAATTATGAGAAATTGTACAAATACAAGGACAACTTAGAAACCAAAAAAAAATAATACCGATAGTTATCCATGTCCGGACTGGAGGAATGCTGCTCGTCCGCTGGTCGTAGAGTAGTCGATAGAGAACTACGGGACCTTTTGCGCGGTGGCGGAGCGAGTCCACCGTCGTCCGACTCGCTGCTCGAGGCCAGGCTTATGCGCGTATCGCCCCGTTTTTCACACGATTATTGTCCCCCGGGATAACTGTCGATGACTTAACGGCTAGGACTACGGCGGGGGGGAGCCGGGAATCGAGGACACACAGGGCCACGGTTGGCGTTAAACACGACAGGGGAAAAAAATCTTGACCTTAGCTTTTTCCCTTTTTTTCCCCTCTCACCACTTGTCGTATATCTGAAAATGTGGTTCAATCTTTCCTCTTCGCGTATCTTGATGTGATGTGGATGAATCAATCATCAGCTGCCATTAATCGCTATCATCAGCCGCCGTTTAACCTGACGGAACCGTGTCCCGAGGAAAAGGAATTCGCTCTTAATCAAAATTCAATGCAAACCACAGAGAACAATGACTGCAGCACAGCTGATACTTGTTTGGATCGTCGTTTACGTCACACTGTGTCCTTCTTTGCGGATAGGCTAGCGATCGTCGCGCCTGCTATATCCGCTTGTTACGTACTCAGCTATCGGTAGACTGATTGGCTTCGAGGTTTTTTTCAGCTTTCTCTTTGGCCGCATTCAGCGAACTCAACTGCTAAGTAATAATCGAACATGATTGGTTTTTACTTTCAGATCCGACCAATCAGCGTTGAGTTACATCGGAAAATCTAGTAATGTTGCTCAACTGTTGAGTCCGCTGAATGCGGCCATTGTCTATTTAATAGTGTTTTCCAATGGTCGGGTTCAATCGTTCCGGGGATTTATTAAGGTGCAATTTCATTGACGCTAAAAAGTAGCGTCAATGAAAAGGCCGCTTTAAGGTGCAATTTCATTGACGCTAAAAAGTAGCGTCAACAATTGGTTGAACAAAGAAGCAACTACTTACTTCTTTGTTCAACCAATGGCTGACGCTACTTTTTAGCGTCAATGAAATTGCACCTTTACACACTGAAAAAGTTGAAACTGTTTGAACTTTATTTTATTGACGCCAAATCTAGAGAAAGTCTAGTGATTTTAATTTGTCGCTGGTTTCTAGCGTCAATGAAATTGCACCTTTAGACATCATTGGGTGCTTTCTATTTAGCGACACAAGTCGACACAAGCGTCATTCTATCTTTTTTCAATGAATAACAATAAACAAAGATAGAATGACACTTGTGTCGACTTGTGTCGCTAAATGGAAAGCACCCATTGTCCAATCATAGCCATTCTTCTGAAAAACGTAATCATACATTCTTTAGAAAAATAATTGTGATTGGTCAATAACGTCTAGTATCCTAGAGAGATTGAACCCGATAATTTGAAAACATCATGAAGTTACTATTCACCGAGAAATACCACTACAAAAATTAATATCTTCTTGTTAGAGCCTCCGCACAAGGTGTTCCGTATCACGTTACGTTAAGCGGCGTCTACAATGAGATTTTAAGCGTCGTCTACAATGGCAGTAGGATTAATGCATTAAAGCTGTAACTCAATAAATTGACCAATCATAGTCGAGTATTCTTTTAATGCTTGACTGTAATTGGTCAATTCCTTAAGTTGCAGCTTTAATCTATTAATCCTATTGCCATTGTAGATGACGTGTTAAGGAGACTTAAGGCGTAAGACTTGAGTAAGGCATAAGAAATTGACCAATCACAGTATTAAGAGAATACTCGACTATGATTGATCAATTTCTTAAATCTTACGCCTTAAGTTTTGTAGACGACGTTTTAAATCTCATTGTAAACGTCACATTAAGTATCAATGTATAAATTGAGATATAAATTTAATTCCGTACGTAAACTTAAACTTCAGTCAACGCACAGAAAAAATCGTAACATAAAAAGATATATCTTTACGTTACGATTTTTTCTGTGCGTTGACTAAAGTTTAAGTTTACGTACGGAATTAAATTTACCATTGAGTATGTTTACACGGCAACGTTAATCAGGTTTAGTAACAACCGCTGTTGTAACTACTGATGTTATATGTCGTGTAAACCGTACTTTACGCCGATGTTATTACACCAGTGTAGTAACGCTATTCCTGCTAAGGAAAAGGAGTAGATTTACAAATCCAACTTTAAGAAGACGTGTAAACGCTACGATCGAGCAGAGAGAAACCTAAGAGCGGCCACCAGCCTCGACGGGCACATTTCTCGATGCTTGATGCACCGTCTGACAAAGTGGACGTGAACTATGTCCATTACGCTCGGTAACGAAACATGGTTTGTGTCTATGATATGGTTCATGCCCGAATTATTCAGAGATGGACAGTCGGATAAGAACCGATAATCCATCATTCTGTTTTTGTCTCATCAATGACAGATCACGCGACTGCCACGCGACGAGCTTACGATTTTGCTTTCCCCTTTCTCTCGTCGCGCTTTTACTTTCTTCGTTATGATGTAATAACTAAATGATCTTCACATAATCCTAATTTTCTATTGGCAGACAAGTTTTCCAACTTTGTATGTTCTGTAACAAAAATACAACACATTATGAAAATTACGATTACATGCTTACTTCAAGCTGACATAGCAATTGGTATATCGAGTGTTTGGAAAAAAAAATTTTTTTATGTCAGGCGTGTTGGTTATAATCAATTCGATAAAACGCTACTTCATAATAGCGCGTAGCAGTGCAAGTAAGATGACTGTTTGTCACGGCGCTAAGCCGAGTTCGAATCTCCCTGCTGTCGTTTTTTTTTTATTTTATGAAATAATAAAATAACAAAAATATGTATTGAATTTGGGAGCAGAAAAGGCAAAAGATTAATAAAATAATGACAATTATTGCACAAAAACATACCTGTATTGCGTATCCATGTATTGCATCTTGTATCCTTCTGCATTGGAAATCAGAATAGCCATTTCCCATGCGAAAATCTCCCATTCTTACATTTTTTGTACACGCACTTATCATAATAACTATCTAGAGGGCACTGACTCGACATAGTGATTGTTTATTATAATGCAAAACAAAAAATATAAAAATAAAATTAAAAAAACTTAAAAGTAGAAATAAAAGAAAAATACAACACGTGATAAAAAAATAAAAAAATTACAATCAACACAATAAAAGCATATACGCAGAAATATTTACAGATAATGTGTTCTATAAAAGAAATGATAACACGTGTTGCAAAATACACAGATCTTACAGATCGTTAAAAAAATATAAATTTAAAACAATACAAGAGATCTGTTATGTACAGATAATGAAGCACCACAGAATCGAACGTCACTTGTAAAGCTCGCTATGCTGATTAATTATTTCCAACGTGTTGTCGCGCATTACTTGTTTCATAGCATCAAATAGCCGCGAAAGCACGATAGTAAAACATAATTCTTTTATATATTAATAAAAGATTAAAGAATCTGTTTATTGTTAATGTAAAGTTATTTTGTATATCATCATACAAAGAATTATGGTTTCGCAACTGGTTCATCTATCTTTTTGTTATTATTTTCAAAATTAAATATGATTACATAAAAAATGATTACATAAAATTAATCATCCGAATTATCAATCTCATCAAGAGCCAGGATGATATTTATCATAAAAACATAAAAAACATAATGTAATACAATATCTAGCGCATTGGATGCTGTATTGTGCCGTATATGTGTGAGCAATCTTATTGAAACTTTATTTTTTTACAAGAAAACTATTCACAGCATTCGATACACTAGATGTTGTATTCCATTCCCTAATAGCACACATGTTCAAAAGATGTCCAAAGGACATCTATAGAATATCCCGATCTCCTATGGATATCCTATGGATATCCTTTGGATATCTTTTGGACATGTGTGCTATTAGGGTTATGTTTTTCATGTCTAACACTAACACGCAAATGCATCAAAGTAAGATATCATTTGCATTGATATGTATATTTTTTTAATTAATTAATTATTTAAAAAATATATAAAATAAAATATTACTATAATAATGGGTGCTTTCCAGCTATGGTAACACAGTGATACACTGTGTGACACAGTGTTACACAGTGTCGACTTGTAGCTGGAACGCTTTTTAGCTTTCTTATTTTGCCACTAGAGTGCAGGGCAGTCACTTTTAATAGTTGTCACTAGGTCTAAATTTTCAGAACGTTCCCACACAACATTATGTCATCTTAAAGACGTCTAGATGTCTTTAAGTCGTCTTTTTAGCGAATATAAAAGTTTGGTTATCTTCTATCACGCAATATCACGCAATACCATTCTTTAAAAAATTAATGATACCAAATATGAAATGTTATGTTGGCACTCACTGGGGTGCTACAAAACGACGACACAGGCGAACACAGCATTTTTGCTGTGTACGATTGTGTCGACTTGTGTCGTAGTTGGAAAGCACCTGTATCGACACTGTAGCGACACAGTGTCGCCTGTGTTGCTTGCTGGAAAGCACCCAATATGAGAGTTGTGTAAGCATTTATGAAATACAGATATAATTATTTTAAATAAAAAGAAAAGGTTTTATTAAAAAACATTTTTAATAAATGTCTTTATAATAAATAAATAAATTTGTCTCTATGTATTGGGCGCCCGAAGTCATCTCGAAATCCTATCCGAATTATGTAAAATGTAGCGCGTGAAAGATGAGACGGGGCCGACGAGGGATGAAAGGAGACATGAGCTTTATGATAGAAAATCACCGTTCGCCTCATGCCTACCGCCGCATGGTCTGCATCTTGCTTGCTTCTTCAATTAGTGGCACTGGGCATAGTGATCTTTGCCCATGCTGCCAGATGCTGCGTTGATTTCAAAATTCCAATAGGTAGTATATAGAATTCCGTCAGTCAAAAAATGAGTCGTGGACATTATATAGACAGGCCAGTTTTGCGGATAAAGGACAAGATAGGGCTGATGATTTCTAGGATGGGATTTTTTAGTATTGTAAATACATCAAAAGGGGGAGGCGAACCCAGAACCTTTCCAAGAGACTGTAGTAGACGGGCGCGATGACACTCATACAGTGGACAGGACCATAAAACGTGGTTAATATCCTGGCGAGACGATCCACACAAACACTGAGGATGTCGGGACAGGCCACATCTATGGAGGCTGTAATTTAAATTATAATGATTAGATCTGATTCTGCTGATAGTGGTAATTTCCATTCTATTAAGATCCAGCTTATGAAACCAGGGTCTTCTCGGAAACGTTGGATACAGAGTAAAATGCCTCTGCATGCCTCTATTTTCTGACTAAGCAAGCAAGTACTTTTCGGTCTCCGAAAAGTAGTCTTCCTTAAAGATTGAGTAAAGGTCGGTATGGGGAGGAAGATAGTCTATTCCCTCACCTTCTCGAGCGGCTTCGCCAGCCAGGAAGTCCGCTATTTCGTTTCCTAGGATTCCAGAATGAGATGGAACCCAGATAATGATGACATCTAAGTTCTGCAAGGAGGCTGATCTCAATTTGTTTTTCAGTGCAAAGATGAGGTATGAAAGATCTCTGTCCAGCGAATTATTGGACAGAGTCTCCACAACACTGCGGGCGTCGATGAATATCACAAACTTTTTAATGTCTCTTTCCAAGATGCAATCCAAAGTGTACTGCGACGCCGTTGCCCGTCTCGAGAACGCCGATCTCGAGAAGGTAGCGTGCAAAGTCTTGGCCGGTACAAAAATCAGATTATAAAAATTCAGTACGGTATCTGGAAAACGGTATCGTGCGGTAACTGATAATGCGGTAACTTATAATACGGTAACTTAGGTAGTTGGGCGCCAGGCGCGGTATTTCCGCGCCACAATAACGATACAGTAACGGCAAGATCCGGTAACCCTGGGCTCAGTATGTGGCAGAGGGGCGGAGTTCTTTGTGAATTTAATACCGAGAGAGAACGCTAGACAGTATTTAGGAAAGAGAAATAATCGACATCCAGTTATTTTACTTATAATTATTCAAATATATTAAACAATTATGGTACAGATAGTAAACGGTATAACAGAGATAAGATTAATATAAGAGAGAATATTTGGTATATGACAACAAGAACAAACAAACGGAAAAAAAAGATAAACTTCAGAACATACTAATCGAACAGCTGAGATTGCGAAACAAAGTATTCACCATTTATAACGGCTGACGCGAAGGTCGAGAACAATAATAACGACAACGAATTTCGAAAGATGTGATTTAGACGACAATAAGAGCAATACGGAACGAATATAATTTTTCCACGACCCGCAATGAGAAGAATTAGATAATCACTTGCGGCGAAAGGCTCTATACAATTTTAGAACGAATTATGTCAAATTTCGGAACATACGCAGAGGCGTTAGCCTGGCTAACGGATTTCAATATAATATGTATTATTTTTCCTGCAATAACCCACGGTAATTAGCGGTAACTAAATGCGAGAGAAGATTTAAGATCAGACTACAGCACACGCGTGCAATTCTAGAACACACCTGGAGGCATGAGTCTCCTGTACAGTTTCGATATCACTCGAATTAAATGTGATAATTGACGGTAACTTCTACTGCAGAAAATTAACGACGGCTAATAATGACCGATATACAGGGTGATTCAAAATAACCCCTGTGTCCGTAAAATGACACATTGTTGAGTCAATTCTAAGACGATTTTTCATTTTGCAAAATTTCGTCCGAAGCTTAGTTTTCGAATTATTAAAGAAAGAAGTTAACGCATAACGGGTCGGACACAAGAGGCAGGCAAGGGTGACGCGAGACCCGTCAGACGCGGGCGCTTACGCGGGGCGCCTGCTGCGATCAGCTGATCGCTATACACACAGACACACATGCGACACATACATTCTCTGTCTGCTGTCTGTCTGTCTGTCTGTCTCTCTCTCTCTTTCTCTCTCTCTCTCTCTCTCTCTCTCTTTCATTCGCTCACTCTCTCACGTGTATTTTTTTTTTTTTTTTTTTTTTACGAGAGGGGAAAATGCATTTTATGCATACCCACCGGTCGATCCAGTGAGTTATGTGGGACTCGAGTACCAAGTCGAATTACCAACTCGGTACTCCCTACCCACTAAAAACCCCTCTCTTTTCGCGAATTTTCTTTGACACACTGTCCCTCTGTCCTTCCCGAGATCCGTTTTCACATAACGTTAAAAAATAGTTATTATTACCTTGTTCGATGACTTCTGATGTATTGCTGTAATTGCTTGAAGGAGAAATGAATTTTCCGATAGATCGTACGTTCTCAAATTTAACGTAGATATCACGTTGCACAAGACAGAAATCCACACTAAATTATTAACTGAAAGTTTTTCTTCTTTTATGAACTGCATTCTTTTATAAACTTTAACGTAATCACATTTATTTATTCACTCGATGAGACGAGAAATTTACTGATGACTCTATCACTAATCACTGTCGAATAATAACTGTTGGCGATTAAAAATCACTCGATGAAAGAAACACGCGCGGACACGTTACTACACGACGCGACAATGCGACGATAATTACTCGGCGACTGCAAGTACCGCTGCTTCCTTGTCATGGTAGGTTGCGGTAGGTTAAGGTACTACTGGCGCTATCGAACGCGATCATGTGTTCGATTGAAGAATGCGTGGTAGACGTAAAGAATAAACATTTAACATATTAATATTATTATCATGAATGTGTGTGATGTCCATACATCGTATGATATCTATTTAAAAATTAATTAGATTAAATAAGTGTTTTTAAAATATTTATTACTTTTATACACCCATATTAAATATTAATATTAAATATTTATTTAATTATTTTATCTACATTATTTACTATTTTATTTAACTATTTTATTTAACTATTTTATCTTTAACTATTCTATTTATTTATTTATCTATTTCATCTATTTATTTTTAACTATTTATTATCAATGATCGAAAATCGGTCATTGATAATAAATAGTTAAAAATAAATAGATGAAATAGATAAATAAATAAATAGAATAGTTAAAGATAAAATAGTTAAATAAAATAGTTAAATAAAATAGTAAATAATATAGATAAAATAATTAAATAAATATTTAATATTAATATTTAATATGGGTGTATAAAAGTAATAAATATTTTAAAAACACTTATTTAATCTAATTAATTTTTAAATAGATATCATACGATGTATGGACATCACACACATTCATGATAATAATATTAATATGTTAAATGTTTATTCTTTACGTCTACCACGCATTCTTCAATCGAACACATGATCGCGTTCGATAGCGCCAGTAGTACCTTAACCTACCGCAACCTACCATGACAAGGAAGCAGCGGTACTTGCAGTCGCCGAGTAATTATCGTCGCATTGTCGCGTCGTGTAGTAACGTGTCCGCGCGTGTTTCTTTCATCGAGTGATTTTTAATCGTCAACAGTTATTATTCGACAGTGATTAGTGATAGAGTCATCAGTAAATTTCTCGTCTCATCGAGTGAATAAATAAATGTGATTACGTTAAAGTTTATAAAAGAATGCAGTTCATAAAAGAAGAAAAACTTTCAGTTAATAATTTAGTGTGGATTTCTGTCTTGTGCAACGTGATATCTACGTTAAATTTGAGAACGTACGATCTATCGGAAAATTCATTTCTCCTTCAAGCAATTACAGCAATACATCAGAAGTCATCGAACAAGGTAATAATAACTATTTTTTAACGTTATGTGAAAACGGATCTCGGGAAGGACAGAGGGACAGTGTGTCAAAGAAAATTCGCGAAAAGAGAGGGGTTTTTAGTGGGTAGGGAGTACCGAGTTGGTAATTCGACTTGGTACTCGAGTCCCACATAACTCACTGGATCGACCGGTGGGTATGCATAAAATGCATTTTCCCCTCTCGTAAAAAAAAAAAAAAAAAAAAATACACGTGAGAGAGTGAGCGAATGAAAGAGAGAGAGAGAGAGAGAGAGAGAGAGAGAGAAAGAGAGAGAGAGACAGACAGACAGCAGACAGAGAATGTATGTGTCGCATGTGTGTCTGTGTGTATAGCGATCAGCTGATCGCAGCAGGCGCCCCGCGTAAGCGCCCGCGTCTGACGGGTCTCGCGTCACCCTTGCCTGCCTCTTGTATCCGACCCGTCATGCGTTAACTTCTTTCTTTAATAATTCGAAAACTAAGCTTCGGACGAAATTTAGCAAAATGAAAAATCGTCTTAGAATTGACTCAACAATGTGTCATTTTACGGACACAGGGGTTATTTTGAATCACCCTGTATAACAAATGGATATGATTTCAGTATAAATTTAACGATATACGTATCTTACTCAACTTCGATATAACTCGAATCGAATTTTCGGTACGGTAATCGGCGATAATATTTCACGGTATATTTTTGGCAGGAAAACAAAGGCTTTGGTAAACGGTAGCGGCAATGATGTTTATGCGGAAACTGTTTGCTCTGTTTAACGGTCTTATCGCGACTTTGTATATTCGGCAATGAAGACTCGAAGTTCGAACAATAGAATTTTCGAATAATCGATAACAGAAAGATGATTCAGCGGAGATTTCGCGTTGACAAATATTCTTGCAGAGCCGTTTGTTCATTTACGGTAACACACGCTCGCGAAGAAATTTTTCGCGCAAATCCCGCCTTTCGATACGCGATACGAAACGACCCAAAATTGCCGCGTCACGCTAGGACTTAAATTTCGGCACGTAACATAACGATAACAATAAGAGCGATACAGAAACGAAACAGTATGATGCGGTACGGTACGGGATGATACGAATTTTACGATACGGCACGAGACTGTCGGCACGAACCCCCCCCCCACCCCCCGAGAGGGACAAATCCGCGACCCCCGGTGTCAGCTGACGTCCAGTAGCTAACGCGAGATAAGCACACAGGCTTTCTTCGACGATAGTGCGAGAAGACCGTCGCCCTGCGACGATACACGGATTTGACGCCAGCTGTTCCGGAAGAAAATCGAGCGACTACCTGGGCGGCGGCTTACATTCTTTACGGTGGCGGCTTCCTTCAAGGGTTATCTCCTTCGGGTTTCCAGGCACGTTCGCACTGGGCTGAGGTTCGCCGAACAGTGACGATAGCGGAATGGGTCCGCGAGGCCCTCGATTCCCGCGCCGATTTCCGCGCATCTTGCTGATTTTCGGAGAAACGGGGGTTGAATCTCCGCCCCCTTCCACTAGAGCTGTTGGACGGGATTGCCCTTCCGCAGGGGCCCAGAGCGAAGATCGGTAGCTTCACGGTAGCGACTCCTCCGTTCGGACTTGGCAGGCTGGCCAGGCCGTATTCTTGTCCATTTTAGGAGACTTCTTTCTTCCCAGTCTGCAGCCTGGGGGAGGGGGGGGGTGATTGACCATAATTCGCTGTCGTGATTGCTCTGAAAAATGCTGGGATTAATATAACTCCGATATATGGCTAGCGGCGGCGCGGGATCTCGATACTTGACCTCTTTTGCGGTAATCTTTTCCATCCTTGCTCTCTTCTCGGTAACTGGCGGGATCTTCGTATACGTCTTCATGTACAAATGGCGTTATCGCACGCACGCACAGCAGTCGCACTTTATGCGCGGATCTTATATTAAAGCTAAAATAAATTTAAACGGTCGAAGTATAATTAATTTTGGTTCCCTCTCGGGCGCGAGGGACGACCCCACGCACGCTGCTTCCCTCGGCGGAGGCGCTGTGACGGAGCTCAAAAGCGTCACGTCACAGTACATAATGGCAATACATTCTGCTGAGAAAATTGAAAAGCAGCCATTTAGCTTATATTTTCGCTGTATATGAATATCAGGAGAATAGAAAGCAGCGCCTAAGTGCGGGAGCGCATTGGATTTGGATACATCTGTGAAAAAAGTGCATCTGTCCTCGATAATACACGAATAATGCGATTGAAAAACAAGCTGAGAATTTGGAGCAGAAGCGATGCTCTCCACGACAAAAGGTGAAGTATAGTCGATTTCTGGGATAAAAGTTGAAGTATCATAGGAAAACAGATACAACGGAATCCTTGTAAAGGACGCGATCTTAGATCTATAATCCTTCACAGACCGAAAGACTCGGTACAAGGGAAATCTATTGAGAAGGTTAGTACGAAAGCTAGATCTGAAGTGATGGAAATGCAGGTCTTGGAGTTTATTGATCAAGATATTTGGTCTAACGGCGAAAGACTTGATCAAAAATTTCCGCGCTAAGTAATTGGATCTAAATCGGATTGGTCCAACTCCCGACTCGGCATATACGATGTTGCAAGGAGCAGAGTTTCTAAGGCCGATACAATATCTTAAGGCCCTACGAGATACTCTTTCGAAGTTCTCTACAAGGGCTTTGTTGTGGTATGGAAAAAGGAAGGATGCATAGTCCGAAGACCCTCTGATTAAAGCCTTGTATATGCCCAATAGCGTTCTCGGGTCGGATCCCCACCAAACTCTTCTCAAGAATTTGATAACGTTAGAGAATTTATTACATTTATTAATGATTTGCTTAGCGTTCAAGGCTCCCGTGAGGCGCGCGTCAAGGAGAACCCCCAAAAATCTAACAGAAGGTACCGGGTAAACATCAAATTCACTCAGGCGGACAGAGCTGCCCGCCGGGATGTTTCTTTTATTTGTGAAGTCACGAGGGAAGACTTAGAGGGAGAAACCTCCAGGCCTCTTTCGGATAAAAAAAGCGAGAGCGCCGTCGCAGACCGCTCCAAAGCCGACAAGGAGGACGCGACCTCATCAGAGCGGGCGAACAGAGCGATGTCATCCGCGAACTGGACCATATGATATCCCCGAGTCAGGGCGGATCCACAGTTTGATAAATAGAGATTAAAGAGAATTGTGCTCAGGATCGATCCCTGCGGAACCCCCTTATATGAAAGAAGACGCTCCGTTAGACTTCCGTTAACAACGAATTGCAACTCTCTGAGACTAGTCAATTGATAAATAAACCAGTAAAGTTTAGGCGGAAGGCCCATGTCGATAAGATGGGAAGTCAGAATAGAGGGGTTAATATTATCAAATGCGCATCGAGAAATAATACACTTATCGCCTGTTTCAGAATGAATCCCTGGTGAATTTCCGTGCATAGTATACCAAGGTTATCAAGGCATGAGGTTCTTTTTCGAAATCCATATTGAAAGGGAGGGAGAACAAGAGACGACTCTACCCACCAACCGAGCCGATACAAGATAATCCTCTCAAAGACTTTGAGGAGACACGAGGTTAAAGAAATAGGTCGGAATTTACCAGGTGATGGTTTAGATATTAGGAATACAAGAGAGTGGCGCCAGGCATTCGGAAAGCAGCCTGTATCGAAAATTGAATTAAAAATATCAAGTAAAAATTGGAGATATTCCATCGGTAGAAGAGAAATCATTTTATTATCTATTTTGTCGTATCCAGGAGATGAATTGATTTTTAAATTACGTATGGATGAGGTTAATTCTTGAATAGTAAAGGGATTGTCAAACATTTTACAAGAGTAATTTAGCGGGAAGTCACCGAGAGAGGAATAAGCCCGACCAAAAACGGATGGAGGGCAGAGAGAGTCAATAGTGTTTTGGACAGCTGACGAGTGAGCAGAATTGGAAGAAGGCAAGACACATGATTCAAAGTAACGAGATCTAAATCGTTTAATGAATTTCCATAAGTAAGAGATAGGAGTCTTGGGGTTAAGTCTACTGCAGAATTCCCTCCAGCCCCTTCTCTTTTCCGCCCTCAACACCTTCCTAGTAATGGCTTCTCGTTTTTTGAATGCGAGATAATTCTGAAAAGAAGGCTGGTTTTTAAAGAGCGAGAGAAAAGAACGTCTGGAGTCAATGGCTGATTGGCATGTTTCATTCCACCAGGGCGCCGGGGGGGACAATCTTTTTCTCCCTCTCCGAGCGGAGGGCCCCTCAAGCGAGCGCGATTCCGCGGAAGAGGAAGGCCACTGGGAAAGAAGATGGTTCGTAAAAATGGTATATTTGTGGGACGGGTCTAAAGTCAAGTCATCCAGAATTCGCCCGAGCGCATCCACTGAAGAACAGAGATTCTCGACAAATCGCTCATCCAACTGCTTAGAGTGCCTGATTCTATGCGAAAAAAAGGTCTCCTGTCCGGAGGGCGATTAAAGAGAGTGACCGTCGGGAAGTGATCGCTAAAATAAGTATCGCCAAGAACAGCTCATTCGCAGAGACCTATAATAGAAGACGAAATAAAGGTTAAATCAAGAGTTGATGATCTTTGTCCTGGTCGCGTCATAAAGGTGGGCAAGCCGTCGTTCAGGCAAGTGAAGGAAGCTTCCACTGCCGAAGAGAACAATAATTCGCCCTGACCATCTGAGGGTCCCGTGCTCCATTCGCTGTGGTGTGCGTTGAAATCACCCAATAAGATGACGTGTGAAAAGGATCGGCAGTAGGAGAAGAAAGCATCATATTCCTCTGTGGAAAGAGAGCCCAGGGGGTATCTATAAACTGAAATTATAGTCAAATCAAAATTGGCGAAATGAATAGAGATGGTTTGAGATGTTAGCCTGCCTTCAAAAGTAATAGTGTCATCTATATAGGAATAAGGCAAGGTGGGGTGAATCGCCAAAGCCAGACCACCCCCCCTGTCGAGTATCCGAGTCTTTACGGAAGATGTCAAAATTATGTAATTTGAAACGTGAATCAACAGTCAGCCAAGTCTCAGAGAGTGCTAAAATATCATATATCTCCTCGAATAGGGATGAGGAAACGTCAAGTTTATTTAAGATAGAACGGCAGTTCCATTGTAAAATAGCAAGGGGTCTCGAGGACGAGCGACCAGAATGAGCCAGATTAGACATCACGCGAAAGTCCGCCCTCAGACGACTCCGCCAGCGGCACATGTAAAAATCTGTTAACAAAATCGCTCATTATATCTTGAACGCCACACAACTTGAGGATTGGATCAAGTCTCTCTAACAATGTATATATCACTTGTACAACAACTTCCAATTGAACGGAGTTCAATCCCAAAAAGTTTCCCAACAATAGGAGAAAGGGCGATAAATCAGGAGCCGTCCCCAAGACCACCCCGTCCCCAGAGACGGGGGGAACCCTGCCGCTAGGAAGGAACACGGGAGGAGGGGGGCGAGAAGTCGGAGCAATCTCCGAGGAAGAAAATCTCTCAGCAAGAGGATGGGCAGGCGACGGCGAATAACTATGTGTCTTATTGTTAGAATTGGAATTCTGATTATTATTATTACTGTTAATATTTAATATTATTACTATTATTTAATATTGTTAATATTATTACTATTAATATATTATTCCTATCGAGGAGTCCCGCCCCCCCCCGCGCCCCAGGCCTCCGTCCGAGCCCCCCAAAGGATCGTAAGGATCCAGGGAGTCCAGGGAGGGAACCAGGAAGACCCCCAGAGTGAACGGGGTAAGGGGAAGACAAAGGAGGATCCATGAGACCCCCGATGCAGCACCCGATCCCGTTGAAGAAGAGGATAAAACCCCCGCATACGAGTGGGGAGGCTGAGGGGATAAGGGAATCGAGCTCCCCCGGGGAAGAGAACCCGGGAGTTGGGGAAACTCCTCCCCAGATTGCCGAAATCGCCCCCCCCCCCCCGAAGAAGACGTCCGACTCCGGACGCGGGAGACCGCCTCCGCAAGGGGGATGTTCTCATACGCCGAGAACTCCCTAATCCTTCTCTGAATAGAATATTCCGGGCAAGAAATGTCCGCCGCCCTGTGTGGTCCGCCACAATTAATACAGATCGGGGTGCACCCCCTCCTAGAACAAGTCTCTTCACCTCCATGCCTCGCATCCCCATAATCGATACACCTAGCCCGGCCCTTACATTGAGCGCCTATATGCCCAAAACGAAAACATTTGAAACACAAAGATGTTTTTGTTATGAAAGGAACAACAGGATGTCTGATCATATATAGACAAACATGATTTGGCAAAGTTTGACCTTTAAAAGTTATCAAAATAGTGCGTGAAAGAGTCAGCAAGTTATTATTCTCTTTGTTTGTTTGAGTTTGAGTCAAAGGGGAGCGAGAGAAGGGGGCTCCCTTTTGTTTATTAAGTCTTTGTACAGAAACAACGTCAATGTTAGATTCGAGGCCATTTAAGATTTCTTTTTCGAGAGGTCCAGAGAGATACCTCGGATAATGCCCTTGCGAGTCGTTCGATATGATGGAATGTAGACAGAATATCCTTTATCTTTCAAAATCCAATTTGAAATTAAACCATTAGCCGCCTCCCAAGTTTTAAAGCGGATGTTAATTTTAGAAAAACCAATCTTTTTTAGCTCAATAATATCGTTTTTATTGTCGAAGTAAAGAAGGCGACCAATCGCCAAAGGGTCAATAGTAGAAGGCCTCGAAGTACTATCACTGTCGCTGTTAGAATTATCAAAATCATTTTTCTGGATGATAACGTCAAAAGGGCCCAAGGATCTCGAATCGTAACAGTTTATTTTAACATAGGAGGAATTCTGAGAATTCTCTGAATTTATGTTTTTATCAGAAGAAAAAGAGGAAATGGAATCAGCCTTACCCTGGCACAGGCGACTATCTCCCTCACCCAATATCTGACGCTTACTCACGAATAAATCCAAGTTACAGTCCTTTTTCCTTTTATTTTTGTATTTAGCAGCAGCAGGCTCCTTATCCAACGCACTGGAGAGTAATCCGTCTCCAATATCTACAGTGGGTTCAACCACTGAGGTAGAGCAGTCCATGGTTTCAGGAAGTGGCTGCGAAGCAGTTACAAATACATTAGAATTAAAATTAGGATTATTTACAGAATCTGATACGGAATCCGAGGATGGGGGAAGGGGGGAAAGAGAGAGAGCAATAGCATTAAGTTTATCTTCGTCTGAAAAAATGACTGCGTTAGAATTCGACATTAATAAATTATTGTCTTTGTCATTAAAAGAAGCATTAGAAATATTAGTACGACTGTTAGCAGGGTCCTGGATGGACATGATAAAAGGAGTACTGACCGTGCCTCTGCGAAATCTCTGCCACGTGGCCGAACGGCCAAGATGGCCGAGCGTCGTGGCGCAGGGCCTCGTACAATTGAGATTCGTCGATAAAGGTAGTCCAAGTGCCGAACCGAATAGCAATGGCAGAAAAGAGAATCCAACACACACCACAGAGAGCCGTGGCCAAGCAAATCGTCGACCAAGCGATGTTTCGATTAATAATCACCAATAACTCAGAGCACAACCTCTCACACGTGTATATCGTGTCACGGTCCCGAGTCCGAATCTGGTCTGCCATCGTTGGTGAAACAAAAACAGAACGATCTATCTCATGTGAATAGTTCGGATATGAACCATAGCTCGGATACGAACCATGTATCATTATCGACTGTAATGGACTGTAGTTGACGTCCACTTTGTCAGGCGACGCATTAGGACAATGTGCTCGTTAAAGCGAAGTGGCCGCTCTCAGGTTTCTCTCTGCGACGAGAGTTATAACAATCGTATTACCAACTTGAATAATCAAGTGACGAGTACTAGTATACAAAAACTGCCAATAAGTTAAAGTAAATATGTAATTGCTATGTAATTGCTTGTATTGCTCCTTGCGTGTAAACGAACATCACTTTTAGGCCCGGTTCCACAATTCGAGTTAATCTTGTAACGGGCCACCTTTCTCGACGCTCCGAAACGGCTCGTCGGATAGCCAGGATTCGAGCGAAGGGGGGAGGGAATAATTCAACTTGTGCGAACATTTACTCTTAAGACTAGATGTATGTTTATTAAATAAATGTTGTATGTACAAGAGGTGTGTGTGTGTGTGTGTGTATGAAAGTATAAATGTCGGTGTGTGTAATGTCGCTGTGTTCGAGTATAAATGTCGGCGTACTTGTAACTAACTAGGAAAGATACTATCCGGTATACTAAACGAAACGGTAGGCCTTGCGCGGGAAAGAAATATACAACGGGCGCGCTAGAAACTAGTATCGAACGGTCACGGAAACACGGATTTACTCTACGGGGAAAATATACAGCGGGAAACGGATATTCGGGACGGACAGGAAACCTAGAACTAGTTGTACCGTCGACGGGGCTGGTTTGTCAGTACGGCTTAAAATGACCGGCGACACCCCGTGCAGTCGAGCGTTTGTCTCGACTAAGACTGCGTACAGGAAAGACCCGGAGTTACCCGGTGGATCGGACGACAAGTCGTCTCGGACTGGAGCCGGAAAAACCGGAGACACCCGGTAGATCGAGGAACACCTCGACCGGGACTGGTACAGGAGCCGGAATTACTCGGCGGGAATCGAGAAACACCTCGACCTGGAGCGGTTTCAGGAAGCCGGAGACACCCGGCGGATCGAGGAACACCTCGACCTGGAGCGGTTTCAGGAAGCCAGAGACACCCGGCGGATCGAGGAACACCTCGACCTGGAGCGGTTTCAGGAAGCCGGAGACACCCGGCGGATCGAGGAACACCTCGACCTGGAGTGAGAGCCGGACCGTTTCCGGACGTCGGTTGCAACCGACCGAGTACGGGAGGCCCGCACCCTGGACCGGATCGTCCATGGCTCGATAGGAGCTCCTGGTTGTCGGTTGCGACCGACCGGGCACGGTAGAGATCGTGCTCTGAACCAGGGAGCGAGGATAGGAGCTCGGTAAGCTTCGAGCGGGATGACTGACACCGGGAGCACTCGGTCGAGCCGAGTAGCTCCTCGGCCCGGGCGAGATCTGGTCAGGATCTGGCCCCGAGGCACTGATCGTGCCGGCTTTTATAACCGGCCGGAGATCCCCTACCTGGCGAATCTCTCAGGTGGGGCACGACTGCGAAATTTGGGGAAGATTCGGACCGAGTGAGCGAGAGCGAGACAGCAAGCGCAAAGCGGCGAGAGCAAGCGAGAAAGCGAGCGTGCGAGCGAGAGAGCGTGCGAGCATGCTAGGTTGCGAGCGAGATAACAGGTATATAGCGGGAAATTAGCGGGTGCGATTAGATAAGCGCATACATAGATAGATAATAAATATATTTATTCCAGTAAAAAAAAAAAACTAGGAACGAGGCGCCGGCGCATCGTTACAATCTGAGTTTAATACGTTAAACTGGGTCCTAATTGGTTCATTCACTACTTAAACTCGGATTAACTGGATTGTGGAACTGGCTTT